>NW_028227589.1:0-118296 GCF_978045245.1 Mus caroli
AAATGCACAGTGTAGTACATTGTATATGAGTGAGTTGCACTGAAAAACTTAGAATTTACTGAAAAACACGCATTAGACGAAATGCACAGTGTAGTACATTGTATATGCGTTAGTTGCACTAAAAAAATTAGAATTTACTGAAAAACCCGCATTAGACGAAATGAACAGTGTAGTACATTGTATATGAGTGAGTTGCACTGAAAAACTTAGAATTTACTGAAAAACCCGCATTAGACGAAATGCACAGTGTAGTACATTGTATATGAGTGAGTTGCACTGAAAAACTTAGAATTTACTGAAAAACCCGCATTAGACGAAATGCACAGTGTAGTACATTGTATATGAGTGAGTTGCACTGAAAAACTTAGAATTTACTGAAAAACCCGCATTAGAAGAAATGCACAGTGTAGTACATTGTATATGCGTTAGTTGCACTAAAAAAATTAGAATTTACTGAAAAACCCGCATTAGAGGAAATGCACAGTGTAGTACATTGTATATGAGTGAGTTGCACTGAAAAACTTATAATTTACTGAAAAACCCGCATTAGACGAAATGCACAGTGTAGTACATAGTATATGAGTGAGTTGCACTGAAAAACTTAGAATTTACTGAAAAACCCGCATTAGAGGAAATGCACAGTGTAGTACATTGTATATGAGGGGAGTTGCACTGAAAAACTTAGAATTTACTGAAAAATCCGCATTAGACGAAATGCACAGTGTAGTACATTGTATATGAGTGAGTTGCACTGAAAAACTTAGAATTTACTGAAAAACCCGCATTAGACGAAATGCACAGTGTAGTACATTGTTTATGAGTGAGTTGCACTGAAAAACTTAGAATTTACTGAAAAACCCGCATTAGACGAAATGCACAGTGTAGTACATTGTATATGAGTGAGTTGCACTGAAAAACTTAGAATTTACTGAAAAACCCGCATTAGACGAAATGCACAGTGTAGTACATTGTATATGAGTGAGTTGCACTGAAAAACTTAGAATTTACTGAAAAAACCCGCATTAGACGAAATGCACAGTGTAGTACATTGTATATGAGTGAGTTGCACTGAAAAACTTAGAATTTACTGAAAAACCCGCATTAGACGAAATGCACAGTGTAGTACATTGTATATGAGTGAGTTGCACTGAAAAACTTAGAATTTACTGAAAAACCCGCATTAGAAGAAATGCACAGTGTAGTACATTGTATATGAGTGAGTTGCACTGAAAAACTTAGAATTTACTGAAAAAAACGCATTAGACGAAATGCACAGTGTAGTACATTGTATATGAGTGAGTTGCACTGAAAAACTTAGAATTTACTGAAAAACCCGCACTAGACGAAATGCACAGTGTAGTACATTGTATATGAGTGAGTTGCACTGAAAAACTTAGAATTTACTGAAAAACACGCATTAGACGAAATGCACAGTGTAGTACATTGTATATGCGTTAGTTGCACTAAAAAAATTAGAATTTACTGAAAAACCCGCATTAGACGAAATGAACAGTGTAGTACATTGTATATGAGTGAGTTGCACTGAAAAACTTAGAATTTACTGAAAAACCCGCATTAGACGAAATGCACAGTGTAGTACATTGTATATGAGTGAGTTGCACTGAAAAAACTTAGAATTTACTGAAAAACCCGCATTAGACGAAATGCACAGTGTAGTACATTGTATATGAGTGAGTTGCACTGAAAAACTTAGAATTTACTGAAAAACCCGCATTAGAAGAAATGCACAGTGTAGTACATTGTATATGAGTGAGTTGCACTGAAAAATTTAGAATTTACTGAAAAACACGCATTAGACGAAATGCACAGTGTAGTACATTGTATATGAGTGAGTTGCACTGAAAAACTTAGAATTTACTGAAAAACCCGCATTAGACGAAATGCACAGTGTAGTACATTGTATATGCGTTAGTTGCACTAAAAAAATTAGAATTTACTGAAAAACCCGCATTAGACGAAATGCACAGTGTAGTACATTGTGTATGAGTGAGTTGCACTGAAAAACTTAGAATTTACTGAAAAACCCGCATTAGACGAAATGCACAGTGTAGTACATAGTATATGAGTGAGTTGCACTGAAAAACTTAGAATTTACTGAAAAACCCGCATTAGAGGTAATGCACAGTGTGGTACATGGTATATGAGTGAGTTGCACTGAAAAACTTAGAATTTACTGAAAAATCCGCATTAGACGAAATGCACAGTGTAGTACATTGTATATGAGTGAGTTGCACTGAAAAAACTTAGAATTTACTGAAAAAACCCGCATTAGACGAAATGCACAGTGTAGTACATTGTTTATGAGTGAGTTGCACTGAAAAACTTAGAATTTACTGAAAAACCAGCATTAGACGAAATGCACAGTGTAGTACATAGTATATGAGTGAGTTGCACTGAAAAACTTAGAATTTACTGAAAAACCCGCATTAGACGAAATGCACAGTGTAGTACATTGTATATGAGTGAGTTGCACTGAAAAACTTAGAATTTACTGAAAAACACGCATTAGACGAAATGCACAGTGTAGTACATTGTATATGCGTTAGTTGCACTAAAAAAATTAGAATTTACTGAAAACCCGCATTAGACGAAATGCACAGTGTAGTACATTGTATATGAGTGAGTTGCACTGAAAAACTTATAATTTACTGAAAAACCCGCATTAGACGAAATGCACAGTGTAGTACATAGTATATGAGTGAGTTGCACTGAAAAACTTAGAATTTACTGAAAAACCCGCATTAGAGGAAATGCACAGTGTAGTACATTGTATATGAGGGAGTTGCACTGAAAAACTTAGAATTTACTGAAAAATCCGCATTAGACGAAATGCACAGTGTAGTACATTGTATATGAGTGAGTTGCACTGAAAAACTTAGAATTTACTGAAAAACCCGCATTAGACGAAATGCACAGTGTAGTACATTGTTTATGAGTGAGTTGCACTGAAAAACTTAGAATTTACTGAAAAACCCGCATTAGACGAAATGCACAGTGTAGTACATTGTATATGAGTGAGTTGCACTGAAAAACTTAGAATTTACTGAAAAACCCGCATTAGACGAAATGCACAGTGTAGTACATTGTATATGAGTGAGTTGCACTGAAAAACTTAGAATTTACTGAAAAACCCGCATTAGACGAAATGCACAGTGTAGTACATAGTATATGAGTGAGTTGCACTGAAAAACTTAGAATTTACTGAAAAACCCCGCATTAGACGAAATGCACAGTGTAGTACATTGTATATGAGTGAGTTGCACTGAAAAACTTAGAATTTACTGAAAAACCCGCATTAGACGAAATGCACAGTGTAGTACATTGTATATGAGTGAGTTGCACTGAAAAACTTAGAATTTACTGAAAAACCCGCATTAGACGAAATGCACAGTGTAGTACATTGTATATGAGTGAGTTGCACTGAAAAACTTAGAATTTACTGAAAAACCCGCATTAGAAGAAATGCACAGTGTAGTACATTGTATATGAGTGAGTTGCAACTGAAAAACTTAGAATTTACTGAAAAAAACGCATTAGACGAAATGCACAGTGTAGTACATTGTATATGAGTGAGTTGCACTGAAAAACTTAGAATTTACTGAAAAACCCGCACTAGACGAAATGCACAGTGTAGTACATTGTATATGAGTGAGTTGCACTGAAAAACTTAGAATTTACTGAAAAAACACGCATTAGACGAAATGCACAGTGTAGTACATTGTATATGCGTTAGTTGCACTAAAAAAATTAGAATTTACTGAAAAACCCGCATTAGACGAAATGAACAGTGTAGTACATTGTATATGAGTGAGTTGCAACTGAAAAACTTAGAATTTACTGAAAAACCCGCATTAGACGAAATGCACAGTGTAGTACATTGTATATGAGTGAGTTGCACTGAAAAACTTAGAATTTACTGAAAAACCCCGCATTAGACGAAATGCACAGTGTAGTACATTGTATATGAGTGAGTTGCACTGAAAAACTTAGAATTTACTGAAAACCCGCATTAGACGAAATGCACAGTGTAGTACATTGTATATGCGTTAGTTGCACTAAAAAAATTAGAATTTACTGAAAAACCCGCATTAGACGAAATGCACAGTGTAGTACATTGTGTATGAGTGAGTTGCACTGAAAAACTTAGAATTTACTGAAAAACCCGCATTAGACGAAATGCACAGTGTAGTACATAGTATATGAGTGAGTTGCACTGAAAAACTTAGAATTTACTGAAAAACCCGCATTAGAGGTAATGCACAGTGTAGTACATGGTATATGAGTGAGTTGCACTGAAAAAACTTAGAATTTACTGAAAAATCCGCATTAGACGAAATGCACAGTGTAGTACATTGTATATGAGTGAGTTGCACTGAAAAACTTAGAATTTACTGAAAAAACCCGCATTAGACGAAATGCACAGTGTAGTACATTGTTTATGAGTGAGTTGCACTGAAAAACTTAGAATTTACTGAAAAACCCGCATTAGACGAAATGCACAGTGTAGTACATTGTATATGAGTGAGTTGCACTGAAAAACTTAGAATTTACTGAAAAACCCGCATTAGACGAAATGCACAGTGTAGTACATTGTATATGAGTGAGTTGCACTGAAAAACTTAGAATTTACTGAAAAACCCGCATTAGACGAAATGCACAGTGTAGTAAATTGTATATGAGTGAGTTGCACTGAAAAACTTAGAATTTACTGAAAAACCCGCATTAGACGAAATGCACAGTGTAGTACATAGTATATGAGTGAGTTGCACTGAAAAACTTAGAATTTACTGAAAAACCCGCATTAGACGAAATGCACAGTGTAGTACATTGTATATGAGTGAGTTGCACTGAAAAACTTAGAATTTACTGAAAAACACGCATTAGACGAAATGCACAGTGTAGTACATTGTATATGAGTGAGTTGCACTGAAAAACTTAGAATTTACTGAAAAACCCGCATTAGACGAAATGCACAGTGTAGTACATTGTATATGAGTGAGTTGCACTGAAAAACTTAGAATTTACTGAAAAACCCGCATTAGACGAAATGCACAGTGTAGTACATTGTATATGAGTGAGTTGCACTGAAAAACTTAGAATTTACTGAAAAACACGCATTAGACGAAATGCACAGTGTAGTACATTGTATATGCGTTAGTTGCACTAAAAAAATTAGAATTTACTGAAAAACCCGCATTAGACGAAATGCACAGTGTAGTACATTGTATATGAGTGAGTTGCACTGAAAAACTTAGAATTTACTGAAAAACCCTCATTAGACAAAATGCACAGTGTAGTACATTGTATATGAGTGAGTTGCACTGAAAAACTTAGAATTTACTGAAAAACCCGCATTAGACGAAATGCACAGTGTAGTACATTGTATATGAGTGAGTTGCACTGAAAAACTTAGAATTTACTGAAAAACCCCCATTAGACGAAATGCACAGTGTAGTACATTGTATATGAGTGAGTTGCACTGAAAAACTTATAATTTACTGAAAAACCCGCATTAGACGAAATGCACAGTGTAGTACATAGTATATGAGTGAGTTGCACTGAAAAACTTAGAATTTACTGAAAAACCCGCATTAGAGGAAATGCACAGTGTAGTACATTGTATATGAGGGAGTTGCACTGAAAAACTTAGAATTTACTGAAAAATCCGCATTAGACGAAATGCACAGTGTAGTACATTGTATATGAGTGAGTTGCACTGAAAAACTTAGAATTTACTGAAAAACCCGCATTAGACGAAATGCACAGTGTAGTACATTGTTTATGAGTGAGTTGCACTGAAAAACTTAGAATTTACTGAAAAACCCGCATTAGACGAAATGCACAGTGTAGTACATTGTATATGAGTGAGTTGCACTGAAAAACTTAGAATTTACTGAAAAACCCGCATTAGACGAAATGCACAGTGTAGTACATTGTATATGAGTGAGTTGCACTGAAAAACTTAGAATTTACTGAAAAACCCGCATTAGACGAAATGCACAGTGTAGTACATAGTATATGAGTGAGTTGCACTGAAAAACTTAGAATTTACTGAAAAACCCGCATTAGACGAAATGCACAGTGTAGTACATTGTATATGAGTGAGTTGCACTGAAAAACTTAGAATTTACTGAAAAACCCGCATTAGACGAAATGCACAGTGTAGTACATTGTATATGAGTGAGTTGCACTGAAAAACTTAGAATTTACTGAAAAACCCGCATTAGAGGAAATGCACAGTGTAGTACATTGTATATGAGGGAGTTGCACTGAAAAACTTAGAATTTACTGAAAAATCCGCATTAGACGAAATGCACAGTGTAGTACATTGTATATGAGTGAGTTGCACTGAAAAACTTAGAATTTACTGAAAAACCCGCATTAGACGAAATGCACAGTGTAGTACATTGTTTATGAGTGAGTTGCACTGAAAAACTTAGAATTTACTGAAAAACCCGCATTAGACGAAATGCACAGTGTAGTACATTGTATATGAGTGAGTTGCACTGAAAAACTTAGAATTTACTGAAAAACCCGCATTAGACGAAATGCACAGTGTAGTACATTGTATATGAGTGAGTTGCACTGAAAAACTTAGAATTTACTGAAAAACCCGCATTAGACGAAATGCACAGTGTAGTACATTGTATATGAGTGAGTTGCACTGAAAAACTTAGAATTTACTGAAAAACACGCATTAGACGAAATGCACAGTGTAGTACATTGTATATGCGTTAGTTGCACTAAAAAAATTAGAATTTACTGAAAAACCCGCATTAGACGAAATGCACAGTGTAGTACATTGTATATGAGTGAGTTGCACTGAAAAACTTGGAATTTACTGAAAAACCCTCATTAGACAAAATGCACAGTGTAGTACATTGTATATGAGTGAGTTGCACTGAAAAACTTAGAATTTACTGAAAAACCCGCATTAGACGAAATGCACAGTGTAGTACATTGTATATGAGTGAGTTGCACTGAAAAACTTAGAATTTACTGAAAAACCCCCATTAGACGAAATGCACAGTGTAGTACATTGTATATGAGTGAGTTGCACTGAAAAACTTAGAATTTACTGAAAAACCCGCATTAGACGAAATGCACAGTGTAGTACATTGTTTATGAGTGAGTTGCACTGAAAAACTTAGAATTTACTGAAAAACCCGCATTAGACGAAATGCACAGTGTAGTACATTGTATATGAGTGAGTTGCACTGAAAAACTTAGAATTTACTGAAAAACCCGCATTAGACGAAATGCACAGTGTAGTACATTGTATATGAGTGAGTTGCACTGAAAAACTTAGAATTTACTGAAAAACCCGCATTAGACGAAATGCACAGTGTAGTAAATTGTATATGAGTGAGTTGCACTGAAAAACTTAGAATTTACTGAAAAACCAGCATTAGACGAAATGCACAGTGTAGTACATAGTATATGAGTGAGTTGCACTGAAAAACTTAGAATTTACTGAAAAACCCGCATTAGACGAAATGCACAGTGTAGTACATTGTATATGAGTGAGTTGCACTGAAAAACTTAGAATTTACTGAAAAACACGCATTAGACGAAATGCACAGTGTAGTACATTGTATATGCGTTAGTTGCACTAAAAAAATTAGAATTTACTGAAAAACCCGCATTAGACGAAATGCACAGTGTAGTACATTGTATATGAGTGAGTTGCACTGAAAAACTTATAATTTACTGAAAAACCCGCATTAGACGAAATGCACAGTGTAGTACATAGTATATGAGTGAGTTGCACTGAAAAACTTAGAATTTACTGAAAAACCCGCATTAGAGGAAATGCACAGTGTAGTACATTGTATATGAGTGAGTTGCACTGAAAAACTTAGAATTTACTGAAAAACCCGCATTAGAAGAAATGCACAGTGTAGTACATTGTATATGAGTGAGTTGCACTGAAAAATTTAGAATTTACTGAAAAACACGCATTAGACGAAATGCACAGTGTAGTACATTGTATATGAGTGAGTTGCACTGAAAAACTTAGAATTTACTGAAAAACCCGCATTAGACGAAATGCACAGTGTAGTACATTGTATATGCGTTAGTTGCACTAAAAAAATTAGAATTTACTGAAAAACCCGCATTAGACGAAATGCACAGTGTAGTACATTGTGTATGAGTGAGTTGCACTGAAAAACTTAGAATTTACTGAAAAACCCGCATTAGACGAAATGCACAGTGTAGTACATAGTATATGAGTGAGTTGCACTGAAAAACTTAGAATTTACTGAAAAACCCGCATTAGAGGAAATGCACAGTGTAGTACATGGTATATGAGTGAGTTGCACTGAAAAACTTAGAATTTACTGAAAAATCCGCATTAGACGAAATGCACAGTGTAGTACATTGTATATGAGTGAGTTGCACTGAAAAACTTAGAATTTACTGAAAAAACCCGCATTAGACGAAATGCACAGTGTAGTACATTGTTTATGAGTGAGTTGCACTGAAAAACTTAGAATTTACTGAAAAACCCGCATTAGACGAAATGCACAGTGTAGTACATTGTATATGAGTGAGTTGCACTGAAAAACTTAGAATTTACTGAAAAACCCGCATTAGACGAAATGCACAGTGTAGTACATTGTATATGAGTGAGTTGCACTGAAAAACTTAGAATTTACTGAAAAACCCGCATTAGACGAAATGCACAGTGTAGTAAATTGTATATGAGTGAGTTGCACTGAAAAACTTAGAATTTACTGAAAAACCCGCATTAGACGAAATGCACAGTGTAGTAAATTGTATATGAGTGAGTTGCACTGAAAAACTTAGAATTTACTGAAAAACCCACATTAGACGAAATGCACAGTGTAGTACATAGTATATGAGTGAGTTGCACTGAAAAACTTAGAATTTACTGAAAAACCCGCATTAGACGAAATGCACAGTGTAGTACATTGTATATGAGTGAGTTGCACTGAAAAACTTAGAATTTACTGAAAAACACGCATTAGACGAAATGCACAGTGTAGTACATTGTATATGAGTGAGTTGCACTGAAAAACTTAGAATTTAATGAAAAACCCGCATTAAACGAAATGCACAGTGTAGTACATTGTATATGAGTGAGTTGCACTGAAAAACTTAGAATTTACTGAAAAACCCGCATTAGACGAAATGCACAGTGTAGTACATTGTATATGAGTGAGTTGCACTGAAAAACTTAGAATTTTCTGAAAAACCAGCATTAGACGAAATGCACAGTGTAGTACATAGTATATGAGTGAGTTGCACTGAAAAACTTAGAATTTACTGAAAAACCCGCATTAGACGAAATGCACAGTGTAGTACATTGTATATGAGTGAGTTGCACTGAAAAACTTAGAATTTACTGAAAAACACGCATTAGACGAAATGCACAGTGTAGTACATTGTATATGCGTTAGTTGCACTAAAAAAATTAGAATTTACTGAAAAACCCGCATTAGACGAAATGCACAGTGTAGTACATTGTATATGAGTGAGTTGCACTGAAAAACTTATAATTTACTGAAAAACCCGCATTAGACGAAATGCACAGTGTAGTACATAGTATATGAGTGAGTTGCACTGAAAAACTTAGAATTTACTGAAAAACCCGCATTAGAGGAAATGCACAGTGTAGTACATTGTATATGAGGGAGTTGCACTGAAAAACTTAGAATTTACTGAAAAATCCGCATTAGACGAAATGCACAGTGTAGTACATTGTATATGAGTGAGTTGCACTGAAAAACTTAGAATTTACTGAAAAACCCGCATTAGACGAAATGCACAGTGTAGTACATTGTTTATGAGTGAGTTGCACTGAAAAACTTAGAATTTACTGAAAAACCCGCATTAGACGAAATGCACAGTGTAGTACATTGTATATGAGTGAGTTGCACTGAAAAACTTAGAATTTACTGAAAAACCCGCATTAGAGGAAATGCACAGTGTAGTACATTGTATATGAGTGAGTTGCACTGAAAAACTTAGAATTTACTGAAAAACCCGCATTAGACGAAATGCACAGTGTAGTACATTGTATATGAGTGAGTTGCACTGAAAAACTTAGAATTTACTGAAAAACACGCATTAGACGAAATGCACAGTGTAGTACATTGTATATGCGTTAGTTGCACTAAAAAAATTAGAATTTACTGAAAAACCCGCATTAGACGAAATGCACAGTGTAGTACATAGTATATGAGTGAGTTGCACTGAAAAACTTAGAATTTACTGAAAAACCCGCATTAGACGAAATGCACAGTGTAGTACATTGTATATGAGTGAG
Organism: Mus caroli; assembly: GCF_978045245.1. Lineage (NCBI taxonomy): Eukaryota > Metazoa > Chordata > Mammalia > Rodentia > Muridae > Mus > Mus caroli. Next base: position 10,316 of record NW_028227589.1, read on the forward strand.
TTGCACTGAAAAACTTAGAATTTACTGAAAAACACGCATTAGACGAAATGCACAGTGTAGTACATTGTATATGCGTTAGTTGCACTAAAAAAATTAGAATTTACTGAAAAACCCGCATTAGACGAAATGCACAGTGTAGTACATTGTATATGAGTGAGTTGCACTGAAAAACTTATAATTTACTGAAAAACCCGCATTAGACGAAATGCACAGTGTAGTACATAGTATATGAGTGAGTTGCACTGAAAAACTTAGAATTTACTGAAAAACCCGCATTAGAGGAAATGCACAGTGTAGTACATTGTATATGAGGGAGTTGCACTGAAAAACTTAGAATTTACTGAAAAATCCGCATTAGACGAAATGCACAGTGTAGTACATTGTATATGAGTGAGTTGCACTGAAAAACTTAGAATTTACTGAAAAACCCGCATTAGACGAAATGCACAGTGTAGTACATTGTTTATGAGTGAGTTGCACTGAAAAACTTAGAATTTACTGAAAAACCCGCATTAGACGAAATGCACAGTGTAGTACATTGTATATGAGTGAGTTGCACTGAAAAACTTAGAATTTACTGAAAAACCCGCATTAGAGGAAATGCACAGTGTAGTACATTGTATATGAGTGAGTTGCACTGAAAAACTTAGAATTTACTGAAAAACCCGCATTAGACGAAATGCACAGTGTAGTACATTGTATATGAGTGAGTTGCACTGAAAAACTTAGAATTTACTGAAAAACACGCATTAGACGAAATGCACAGTGTAGTACATTGTATATGCGTTAGTTGCACTAAAAAAATTAGAATTTACTGAAAAACCCGCATTAGACGAAATGCACAGTGTAGTACATAGTATATGAGTGAGTTGCACTGAAAAACTTAGAATTTACTGAAAAACCCGCATTAGACGAAATGCACAGTGTAGTACATTGTATATGAGTGAGTTGCACTGAAAAACTTAGAATTTACTGAAAAACACGCATTAGACGAAATGCACAGTGTAGTACATTGTATATGCGTTAGTTGCACTAAAAAAATTAGAATTTACTGAAAAACCCGCATTAGACGAAATGCACAGTGTAGTACATTGTATATGAGTGAGTTGCACTGAAAAACTTAGAATTTACTGAAAAACCCGCATTAGACGAAATGCACAGTGTAGTACATAGTATATGAGTGAGTTGCACTGAAAAACTTAGAATTTACTGAAAAACCCGCATTAGAGGAAATGCACAGTGTAGTACATTGTATATGAGGGAGTTGCACTGAAAAACTTAGAATTTACTGAAAAATCCGCATTAGACGAAATGCACAGTGTAGTACATTGTATATGAGTGAGTTGCACTGAAAAACTTAGAATTTACTGAAAAACCCGCATTAGACGAAATGCACAGTGTAGTACATTGTTTATGAGTGAGTTGCACTGAAAAACTTAGAATTTACTGAAAAACCCGCATTAGACGAAATGCACAGTGTAGTACATTGTATATGAGTGAGTTGCACTGAAAAACTTAGAATTTACTGAAAAACCCGCATTAGACGAAATGCACAGTGTAGTACATTGTATATGAGTGAGTTGCACTGAAAAACTTAGAATTTACTGAAAAACCCGCATTAGACGAAATGCACAGTGTAGTACATAGTATATGAGTGAGTTGCACTGAAAAACTTAGAATTTACTGAAAAACCCGCATTAGACGAAATGCACAGTGTAGTACATTGTATATGAGTGAGTTGCACTGAAAAACTTAGAATTTACTGAAAAACCCGCATTAGACGAAATGCACAGTGTAGTACATTGTATATGAGTGAGTTGCACTGAAAAACTTAGAATTTACTGAAAAACCCGCATTAGACGAAATGCACAGTGTAGTACATTGTATATGAGTGAGTTGCACTGAAAAACTTAGAATTTACTGAAAAACCCGCATTAGAAGAAATGCACAGTGTAGTACATTGTATATGAGTGAGTTGCACTGAAAAACTTAGAATTTACTGAAAAAAACGCATTAGACGAAATGCACAGTGTATTACATTGTATATGAGTGAGTTGCACTGAAAAACTTAGAATTTACTGAAAAACCCGCACTAGACGAAATGCACAGTGTAGTACATTGTATATGAGTGAGTTGCACTGAAAAACTTAGAATTTACTGAAAAACACGCATTAGACGAAATGCACAGTGTAGTACATTGTATATGCGTTAGTTGCACTAAAAAAATTAGAATTTACTGAAAAACCCGCATTAGACGAAATGAACAGTGTAGTACATTGTATATGAGTGAGTTGCACTGAAAAACTTAGAATTTACTGAAAAACCCGCATTAGACGAAATGCACAGTGTAGTACATTGTATATGAGTGAGTTGCACTGAAAAACTTAGAATTTACTGAAAAAACCGCATTAGACGAAATGCACAGTGTAGTACATTGTATATGAGTGAGTTGCACTGAAAAACTTAGAATTTACTGAAAAACCCGCATTAGACGAAATGCACAGTGTAGTACATTGTATATGCGTTAGTTGCACTAAAAAAATTAGAATTTACTGAAAAACCCGCATTAGACGAAATGCACAGTGTAGTACATTGTGTATGAGTGAGTTGCACTGAAAAACTTAGAATTTACTGAAAAACCCGCATTAGACGAAATGCACAGTGTAGTACATAGTATATGAGTGAGTTGCACTGAAAAACTTAGAATTTACTGAAAAACCCGCATTAGAGGTAATGCACAGTGTAGTACATGGTATATGAGTGAGTTGCACTGAAAAACTTAGAATTTACTGAAAAATCCGCATTAGACGAAATGCACAGTGTAGTACATTGTATATGAGTGAGTTGCACTGAAAAACTTAGAATTTACTGAAAAAACCCGCATTAGACGAAATGCACAGTGTAGTACATTGTTTATGAGTGAGTTGCACTGAAAAACTTAGAATTTACTGAAAAACCCGCATTAGACGAAATGCACAGTGTAGTACATTGTATATGAGTGAGTTGCACTGAAAAACTTAGAATTTACTGAAAAACCCGCATTAGACGAAATGCACAGTGTAGTACATTGTATATGAGTGAGTTGCACTGAAAAACTTAGAATTTACTGAAAAACCCGCATTAGACGAAATGCACAGTGTAGTAAATTGTATATGAGTGAGTTGCACTGAAAAACTTAGAATTTACTGAAAAACCCGCATTAGACGAAATGCACAGTGTAGTACATAGTATATGAGTGAGTTGCACTGAAAAACTTAGAATTTACTGAAAAACCCGCATTAGACGAAATGCACAGTGTAGTACATTGTATATGAGTGAGTTGCACTGAAAAACTTAGAATTTACTGAAAAACACGCATTAGACGAAATGCAGAGTGTAGTACATTGTATATGAGTGAGTTGCACTGAAAAACTTAGAATTTACTGAAAAACCCGCATTAGACGAAATGCACAGTGTAGTACATTGTATATGAGTGAGTTGCACTGAAAAACTTAGAATTTACTGAAAAACCCGCATTAGACGAAATGCACAGTGTAGTACATTGTATATGAGTGAGTTGCACTGAAAAACTTAGAATTTACTGAAAAACACGCATTAGACGAAATGCACAGTGTAGTACATTGTATATGCGTTAGTTGCACTAAAAAAATTAGAATTTACTGAAAAACCCGCATTAGACGAAATGCACAGTGTAGTACATTGTATATGAGTGAGTTGCACTGAAAAACTTAGAATTTACTGAAAAACCCTCATTAGACAAAATGCACAGTGTAGTACATTGTATATGAGTGAGTTGCACTGAAAAACTTAGAATTTACTGAAAAACCCGCATTAGACGAAATGCACAGTGTAGTACATTGTATATGAGTGAGTTGCACTGAAAAACTTAGAATTTACTGAAAAACCCCCATTAGACGAAATGCACAGTGTAGTACATTGTATATGAGTGAGTTGCACTGAAAAACTTATAATTTACTGAAAAACCCGCATTAGACGAAATGCACAGTGTAGTACATAGTATATGAGTGAGTTGCACTGAAAAACTTAGAATTTACTGAAAAACCCGCATTAGAGGAAATGCACAGTGTAGTACATTGTATATGAGGGAGTTGCACTGAAAAACTTAGAATTTACTGAAAAATCCGCATTAGACGAAATGCACAGTGTAGTACATTGTATATGAGTGAGTTGCACTGAAAAACTTAGAATTTACTGAAAAACCCGCATTAGACGAAATGCACAGTGTAGTACATTGTTTATGAGTGAGTTGCACTGAAAAACTTAGAATTTACTGAAAAACCCGCATTAGACGAAATGCACAGTGTAGTACATTGTATATGAGTGAGTTGCACTGAAAAACTTAGAATTTACTGAAAAACCCGCATTAGACGAAATGCACAGTGTAGTACATTGTATATGAGTGAGTTGCACTGAAAAACTTAGAATTTACTGAAAAACCCGCATTAGACGAAATGCACAGTGTAGTACATAGTATATGAGTGAGTTGCACTGAAAAACTTAGAATTTACTGAAAAACCCGCATTAGACGAAATGCACAGTGTAGTACATTGTATATGAGTGAGTTGCACTGAAAAACTTAGAATTTACTGAAAAACCCGCATTAGACGAAATGCACAGTGTAGTACATTGTATATGAGTGAGTTGCACTGAAAAACTTAGAATTTACTGAAAAACCAGCATTAGACGAAATGCACAGTGTAGTACATAGTATATGAGTGAGTTGCACTGAAAAACTTAGAATTTACTGAAAAACCCGCATTAGACGAAATGCACAGTGTAGTACATTGTATATGAGTGAGTTGCACTGAAAAACTTAGAATTTACTGAAAAACACGCATTAGACGAAATGCACAGTGTAGTACATTGTATATGCGTTAGTTGCACTAAAAAAATTAGAATTTACTGAAAACCCCGCATTAGACGAAATGCACAGTGTAGTACATTGTATATGAGTGAGTTGCACTGAAAAACTTATAATTTACTGAAAAACCCGCATTAGACGAAATGCACAGTGTAGTACATAGTATATGAGTGAGTTGCACTGAAAAACTTAGAATTTACTGAAAAACCCGCATTAGAGGAAATGCACAGTGTAGTACATTGTATATGAGGGAGTTGCACTGAAAAACTTAGAATTTACTGAAAAATCCGCATTAGACGAAATGCACAGTGTAGTACATTGTATATGAGTGAGTTGCACTGAAAAACTTAGAATTTACTGAAAAACCCGCATTAGACGAAATGCACAGTGTAGTACATTGTTTATGAGTGAGTTGCACTGAAAAACTTAGAATTTACTGAAAAACCCGCATTAGACGAAATGCACAGTGTAGTACATTGTATATGAGTGAGTTGCACTGAAAAACTTAGAATTTACTGAAAAACCCGCATTAGAGGAAATGCACAGTGTAGTACATTGTATATGAGTGAGTTGCACTGAAAAACTTAGAATTTACTGAAAAACCCGCATTAGACGAAATGCACAGTGTAGTACATTGTATATGAGTGAGTTGCACTGAAAAACTTAGAATTTACTGAAAAACACGCATTAGACGAAATGCACAGTGTAGTACATTGTATATGCGTTAGTTGCACTAAAAAAATTAGAATTTACTGAAAAACCCGCATTAGACGAAATGCACAGTGTAGTACATTGTATATGAGTGAGTTGCACTGAAAAACTTAGAATTTACTGAAAAACCCTCATTAGACAAAATGCACAGTGTAGTACATTGTATATGAGTGAGTTGCACTGAAAAACTTAGAATTTACTGAAAAACCCGCATTAGACGAAATGCACAGTGTAGTACATTGTATATGAGTGAGTTGCACTGAAAAACTTAGAATTTACTGAAAAACCCCCATTAGACGAAATGCACAGTGTAGTACATTGTATATGAGTGAGTTGCACTGAAAAACTTAGAATTTACTGAAAAACCCGCATTAGACGAAATGCACAGTGTAGTACATTGTTTATGAGTGAGTTGCACTGAAAAACTTAGAATTTACTGAAAAACCCGCATTAGACGAAATGCACAGTGTAGTACATTGTATATGAGTGAGTTGCACTGAAAAACTTAGAATTTACTGAAAAACCCGCATTAGACGAAATGCACAGTGTAGTACATTGTATATGAGGGAGTTGCACTGAAAAACTTAGAATTTACTGAAAAACCCGCATTAGACGAAATGCACAGTGTAGTAAATTGTATATGAGTGAGTTTCACTGAAAAACTTAGAATTTACTGAAAAACCAGCATTAGACGAAATGCACAGTGTAGTACATAGTATATGAGTGAGTTGCACTGAAAAACTTAGAATTTACTGAAAAACCCGCATTAGACGAAATGCACAGTGTAGTACATTGTATATGAGTGAGTTGCACTGAAAAACTTAGAATTTACTGAAAAACACGCATTAGACGAAATGCACAGTGTAGTACATTATATATGCGTTAGTTGCACTAAAAAAATTAGAATTTACTGAAAAACCCGCATTAGACGAAATGCACAGTGTAGTACATTGTATATGAGTGAGTTGCACTGAAAAACTTATAATTTACTGAAAAACCCGCATTAGACGAAATGCACAGTGTAGTACATAGTATATGAGTGAGTTGCACTGAAAAACTTAGAATTTACTGAAAAACCCGCATTAGAGGAAATGCACAGTGTAGTACATTGTATATGAGGGAGTTGCACTGAAAAACTTAGAATTTACTGAAAAATCCGCATTAGACGAAATGCACAGTGTAGTACATTGTATATGAGTGAGTTGCACTGAAAAACTTAGAATTTACTGAAAAACCCGCATTAGACGAAATGCACAGTGTAGTACATTGTATATGAGTGAGTTGCACTGAAAAACTTAGAATTTACTGAAAAACCCGCATTAGACGAAATGCACAGTGTAGTACATTGTATATGAGTGAGTTGCACTGAAAAACTTAGAATTTACTGAAAAACCCGCATTAGACGAAATGCACAGTGTAGTACATAGTATATGAGTGAGTTGCACTGAAAAACTTAGAATTTACTGAAAAACCCGCATTAGACGAAATGCACAGTGTAGTACATTGTATATGAGTGAGTTGCACTGAAAAACTTAGAATTTACTGAAAAACCCGCATTAGACGAAATGCACAGTGTAGTACATTGTATATGAGTGAGTTGCACTGAAAAACTTAGAATTTACTGAAAAACCCGCATTAGACGAAATGCACAGTGTAGTACATTGTATATGAGTGAGTTGCACTGAAAAACTTAGAATTTACTGAAAAACCCGCATTAGAAGAAATGCACAGTGTAGTACATTGTATATGAGTGAGTTGCACTGAAAAACTTAGAATTTACTGAAAAAAACGCATTAGACGAAATGCACAGTGTAGTACATTGTATATGAGTGAGTTGCACTGAAAAACTTAGAATTTACTGAAAAACCCGCACTAGACGAAATGCACAGTGTAGTACATTGTATATGAGTGAGTTGCACTGAAAAACTTAGAATTTACTGAAAAACACGCATTAGACGAAATGCACAGTGTAGTACATTGTATATGCGTTAGTTGCACTAAAAAAATTAGAATTTACTGAAAAACCCGCATTAGACGAAATGAACAGTGTAGTACATTGTATATGAGTGAGTTGCACTGAAAAACTTAGAATTTACTGAAAAACCCGCATTAGACGAAATGCACAGTGTAGTACATTGTATATGAGTGAGTTGCACTGAAAAACTTAGAATTTACTGAAAAACCCGCATTAGACGAAATGCACAGTGTAGTACATTGTATATGAGTGAGTTGCACTGAAAAACTTAGAATTTACTGAAAAACCCGCATTAGAAGAAATGCACAGTGTAGTACATTGTATATGAGTGAGTTGCACTGAAAAATTTAGAATTTACTGAAAAACACGCATTAGACGAAATGCACAGTGTAGTACATTGTATATGAGTGAGTTGCACTGAAAAACTTAGAATTTACTGAAAAACCCGCATTAGACGAAATGCACAGTGTAGTACATTGTATATGCGTTAGTTGCACTAAAAAAATTAGAATTTACTGAAAAACCCGCATTAGACGAAATGCACAGTGTAGTACATTGTGTATGAGTGAGTTGCACTGAAAAACTTAGAATTTACTGAAAAACCCGCATTAGACGAAATGCACAGTGTAGTACATAGTATATGAGTGAGTTGCACTGAAAAACTTAGAATTTACTGAAAAACCCGCATTAGAGGTAATGCACAGTGTAGTACATGGTATATGAGTGAGTTGCACTGAAAAACTTAGAATTTACTGAAAAATCCGCATTAGACGAAATGCACAGTGTAGTACATTGTATATGAGTGAGTTGCACTGAAAAACTTAGAATTTACTGAAAAAACCCGCATTAGACGAAATGCACAGTGTAGTACATTGTTTATGAGTGAGTTGCACTGAAAAACTTAGAATTTACTGAAAAACCAGCATTAGACGAAATGCACAGTGTAGTACATAGTATATGAGTGAGTTGCACTGAAAAACTTAGAATTTACTGAAAAACCCGCATTAGACGAAATGCACAGTGTAGTACATTGTATATGAGTGAGTTGCACTGAAAAACTTAGAATTTACTGAAAAACACGCATTAGACGAAATGCACAGTGTAGTACATTGTATATGCGTTAGTTGCACTAAAAAAATTAGAATTTACTGAAAAACCCGCATTAGACGAAATGCACAGTGTAGTACATTGTATATGAGTGAGTTGCACTGAAAAACTTATAATTTACTGAAAAACCCGCATTAGACGAAATGCACAGTGTAGTACATAGTATATGAGTGAGTTGCACTGAAAAACTTAGAATTTACTGAAAAACCCGCATTAGAGGAAATGCACAGTGTAGTACATTGTATATGAGGGAGTTGCACTGAAAAACTTAGAATTTACTGAAAAATCCGCATTAGACGAAATGCACAGTGTAGTACATTGTATATGAGTGAGTTGCACTGAAAAACTTAGAATTTACTGAAAAACCCGCATTAGACGAAATGCACAGTGTAGTACATTGTTTATGAGTGAGTTGCACTGAAAAACTTAGAATTTACTGAAAAACCCGCATTAGACGAAATGCACAGTGTAGTACATTGTATATGAGTGAGTTGCACTGAAAAACTTAGAATTTACTGAAAAACCCGCATTAGACGAAATGCACAGTGTAGTACATTGTATATGAGTGAGTTGCACTGAAAAACTTAGAATTTACTGAAAAACCCGCATTAGACGAAACGCACAGTGTAGTACATAGTATATGAGTGAGTTGCACTGAAAAACTTAGAATTTACTGAAAAACCCGCATTAGACGAAATGCACAGTGTAGTACATTGTATATGAGTGAGTTGCACTGAAAAACTTAGAATTTACTGAAAAACCCGCATTAGACGAAATGCACAGTGTAGTACATTGTATATGAGTGAGTTGCACTGAAAAACTTAGTATTTACTGAAAAACCCGCATTAGACGAAATGCACAGTGTAGTACATTGTATATGAGTGAGTTGCACTGAAAAACTTAGAATTTACTGAAAAACCCGCATTAGAAGAAATGCACAGTGTAGTACATTGTATATGAGTGAGTTGCACTGAAAAACTTAGAATTTACTGAAAAAAACGCATTAGACGAAATGCACAGTGTAGTACATTGTATATGAGTGAGTTGCACTGAAAAACTTAGAATTTACTGAAAAACCCGCACTAGACGAAATGCACAGTGTAGTACATTGTATATGAGTGAGTTGCACTGAAAAACTTAGAATTTACTGAAAAACACGCATTAGACGAAATGCACAGTGTAGTACATTGTATATGCGTTAGTTGCACTAAAAAAATTAGAATTTACTGAAAAACCCGCATTAGACGAAATGAACAGTGTAGTACATTGTATATGAGTGAGTTGCACTGAAAAACTTAGAATTTACTGAAAAACCCGCATTAGACGAAATGCACAGTGTAGTACATTGTATATGAGTGAGTTGCACTGAAAAACTTAGAATTTACTGAAAAACCCGCATTAGACGAAATGCACAGTGTAGTACATTGTATATGAGTGAGTTGCACTGAAAAACTTAGAATTTACTGAAAAACCCGCATTAGACGAAATGCACAGTGTAGTACATTGTATATGCGTTAGTTGCACTAAAAAAATTAGAATTTACTGAAAAACCCGCATTAGACGAAATGCACAGTGTAGTACATTGTGTATGAGTGAGTTGCACTGAAAAACTTAGAATTTACTGAAAAACCCGCATTAGACGAAATGCACAGTGTAGTACATAGTATATGAGTGAGTTGCACTGAAAAACTTAGAATTTACTGAAAAACCCGCATTAGAGGTAATGCACAGTGTAGTACATGGTATATGAGTGAGTTGCACTGAAAAACTTAGAATTTACTGAAAAATCCGCATTAGACGAAATGCACAGTGTAGTACATTGTATATGAGTGAGTTGCACTGAAAAACTTAGAATTTACTGAAAAAACCCGCATTAGACGAAATGCACAGTGTAGTACATTGTTTATGAGTGAGTTGCACTGAAAAACTTAGAATTTACTGAAAAACCCGCATTAGACGAAATGCACAGTGTAGTACATTGTATATGAGTGAGTTGCACTGAAAAACTTAGAATTTACTGAAAAACCCGCATTAGACGAAATGCACAGTGTAGTACATTGTATATGAGTGAGTTGCACTGAAAAACTTAGAATTTACTGAAAAACCCGCATTAGACGAAATGCACAGTGTAGTAAATTGTATATGAGTGAGTTGCACTGAAAAACTTAGAATTTACTGAAAAACCCGCATTAGACGAAATGCACAGTGTAGTACATAGTATATGAGTGAGTTGCACTGAAAAACTTAGAATTTACTGAAAAACCCGCATTAGACGAAATGCACAGTGTAGTACATTGTATATGAGTGAGTTGCACTGAAAAACTTAGAATTTACTGAAAAACACGCATTAGACGAAATGCACAGTGTAGTACATTGTATATGAGTGAGTTGCACTGAAAAACTTAGAATTTACTGAAAAACCCGCATTAGACGAAATGCACAGTGTAGTACATTGTATATGAGTGAGTTGCACTGAAAAACTTAGAATTTACTGAAAAACCCGCATTAGACGAAATGCACAGTGTAGTACATTGTATATGAGTGAGTTGCACTGAAAAACTTAGAATTTACTGAAAAACACGCATTAGACGAAATGCACAGTGTAGTACATTGTATATGCGTTAGTTGCACTAAAAAAATTAGAATTTACTGAAAAACCCGCATTAGACGAAATGCACAGTGTAGTACATTGTATATGAGTGAGTTGCACTGAAAAACTTAGAATTTACTGAAAAACCCTCATTAGACAAAATGCACAGTGTAGTACATTGTATATGAATGAGTTGCACTGAAAAACTTAGAATTTACTGAAAAACCCGCATTAGACGAAATGCACAGTGTAGTACATTGTATATGAGTGAGTTGCACTGAAAAACTTAGAATTTACTGAAAAACCCCCATTAGACGAAATGCACAGTGTAGTACATTGTATATGAGTGAGTTGCACTGAAAAACTTATAATTTACTGAAAAACCCGCATTAGACGAAATGCACAGTGTAGTACATAGTATATGAGTGAGTTGCACTGAAAAACTTAGAATTTACTGAAAAACCCGCATTAGAGGAAATGCACAGTGTAGTACATTGTATATGAGGGAGTTGCACTGAAAAACTTAGAATTTACTGAAAAATCCGCATTAGACGAAATGCACAGTGTAGTACATTGTATATGAGTGAGTTGCACTGAAAAACTTAGAATTTACTGAAAAACCCGCATTAGACGAAATGCACAGTGTAGTACATTGTTTATGAGTGAGTTGCACTGAAAAACTTAGAATTTACTGAAAAACCCGCATTAGACGAAATGCACAGTGTAGTACATTGTATATGAGTGAGTTGCACTGAAAAACTTAGAATTTACTGAAAAACCCGCATTAGACGAAATGCACAGTGTAGTACATTGTATATGAGTGAGTTGCACTGAAAAACTTAGAATTTACTGAAAAACCCGCATTAGACGAAATGCACAGTGTAGTACATAGTATATGAGTGAGTTGCACTGAAAAACTTAGAATTTACTGAAAAACCCGCATTAGACGAAATGCACAGTGTAGTACATTGTATATGAGTGAGTTGCACTGAAAAACTTAGAATTTACTGAAAAACCCGCATTAGACGAAATGCACAGTGTAGTACATTGTATATGAGTGAGTTGCACTGAAAAACTTAGAATTTACTGAAAAACCCGCATTAGACGAAATGCACAGTGTAGTACATTGTATATGAGTGAGTTGCACTGAAAAACTTAGAATTTACTGAAAAACCCGCATTAGAAGAAATGCACAGTGTAGTACATTGTATATGAGTGAGTTGCACTGAAAAACTTAGAATTTACTGAAAAAAACGCATTAGACGAAATGCACAGTGTAGTACATTGTATATGAGTGAGTTGCACTGAAAAACTTAGAATTTACTGAAAAACCCGCACTAGACGAAATGCACAGTGTAGTACATTGTATATGAGTGAGTTGCACTGAAAAACTTAGAATTTACTGAAAAACACGCATTAGACGAAATGCACAGTGTAGTACATTGTATATGCGTTAGTTGCACTAAAAAAATTAGAATTTACTGAAAAACCCGCATTAGACGAAATGAACAGTGTAGTACATTGTATATGAGTGAGTTGCACTGAAAAACTTAGAATGTACTGAAAAACCCGCATTAGACGAAATGCACAGTGTAGTACATTGTATATGAGTGAGTTGCACTGAAAAACTTAGAATTTACTGAAAAACCCGCATTAGACGAAATGCACAGTGTAGTACATTGTATATGAGTGAGTTGCACTGAAAAACTTAGAATTTACTGAAAAACCCGCATTAGAAGAAATGCACAGTGTAGTACATTGTATATGAGTGAGTTGCACTGAAAAACTTAGAATTTACTGAAAAAAACGCACTAGACGAAATGCACAGTGTAGTACATTGTATATGAGTGAGTTGCACTGAAAAACTTAGAATTTACTGAAAAACACGCATTAGACGAAATGCACAGTGTAGTACATTGTATATGCGTTAGTTGCACTAAAAAAATTAGAATTTACTGAAAAACCCGCATTAGACGAAATGAACAGTGTAGTACATTGTATATGAGTGAGTTGCACTGAAAAACTTAGAATTTACTGAAAAACCCGCATTAGACGAAATGCACAGTGTAGTACATTGTATATGAGTGAGTTGCACTGAAAAACTTAGAATTTACTGAAAAACCCGCATTAGACGAAATGCACAGTGTAGTACATTGTATATGAGTGAGTTGCACTGAAAAACTTAGAATTTACTGAAAAACCCGCATTAGACGAAATGCACAGTGTAGTACATTGTATATGCGTTAGTTGCACTAAAAAAATTAGAATTTACTGAAAAACCCGCATTAGACGAAATGCACAGTGTAGTACATTGTGTATGAGTGAGTTGCACTGAAAAACTTAGAATTTACTGAAAAACCCGCATTAGACGAAATGCACAGTGTAGTACATAGTATATGAGTGAGTTGCACTGAAAAACTTAGAATTTACTGAAAAACCCGCATTAGAGGTAATGCACAGTGTAGTACATGGTATATGAGTGAGTTGCACTGAAAAACTTAGAATTTACTGAAAAATCCGCATTAGACGAAATGCACAGTGTAGTACATTGTATATGAGTGAGTTGCACTGAAAAACTTAGAATTTACTGAAAAAACCCGCATTAGACGAAATGCACAGTGTAGTACATTGTTTATGAGTGAGTTGCACTGAAAAACTTAGAATTTACTGAAAAACCCGCATTAGACGAAATGCACAGTGTAGTACATTGTATATGAGTGAGTTGCACTGAAAAACTTAGAATTTACTGAAAAACCCGCATTAGACGAAATGCACAGTGTAGTACATTGTATATGAGTGAGTTGCACTGAAAAACTTAGAATTTACTGAAAAACACGCATTAGACGAAATGCACAGTGTAGTACATTGTATATGCGTTAGTTGCACTAAAAAAATTAGAATTTACTGAAAAACCCGCATTAGACGAAATGCACAGTGTAGTACATTGTATATGAGTGAGTTGCACTGAAAAACTTAGAATTTACTGAAAAACCCTCATTAGACAAAATGCACAGTGTAGTACATTGTATATGAGTGAGTTGCACTGAAAAACTTAGAATTTACTGAAAAACCCGCATTAGACGAAATGCACAGTGTAGTACATTGTATATGAGTGAGTTGCACTGAAAAACTTAGAATTTACTGAAAAACCCCCATTAGACGAAATGCACAGTGTAGTACATTGTATATGAGTGAGTTGCACTGAAAAACTTATAATTTACTGAAAAACCCGCATTAGACGAAATGCACAGTGTAGTACATAGTATATGAGTGAGTTGCACTGAAAAACTTAGAATTTACTGAAAAACCCGCATTAGAGGAAATGCACAGTGTAGTACATTGTATATGAGGGAGTTGCACTGAAAAACTTAGAATTTACTGAAAAATCCGCATTAGACGAAATGCACAGTGTAGTACATTGTATATGAGTGAGTTGCACTGAAAAACTTAGAATTTACTGAAAAACCCGCATTAGACGAAATGCACAGTGTAGTACATTGTTTATGAGTGAGTTGCACTGAAAAACTTAGAATTTACTGAAAAACCCGCATTAGACGAAATGCACAGTGTAGTACATTGTATATGAGTGAGTTGCACTGAAAAACTTAGAATTTACTGAAAAACCCGCATTAGACGAAATGCACAGTGTAGTACATTGTATATGAGTGAGTTGCACTGAAAAACTTAGAATTTACTGAAAAACCCGCATTAGACGAAATGCACAGTGTAGTACATAGTATATGAGTGAGTTGCACTGAAAAACTTAGAATTTACTGAAAAACCCGCATTAGACGAAATGCACAGTGTAGTACATTGTATATGAGTGAGTTGCACTGAAAAACTTAGAATTTACTGAAAAACCCGCATTAGACGAAATGCACAGTGTAGTACATTGTATATGAGTGAGTTGCACTGAAAAACTTAGAATTTACTGAAAAACCCGCATTAGACGAAATGTACAGTGTAGTACATTGTATATGAGTGAGTTGCACTGAAAAACTTAGAATTTACTGAAAAACCCGCATTAGAAGAAATGCACAGTGTAGTACATTGTATATGAGTGAGTTGCACTGAAAAACTTAGAATTTACTGAAAAAAACGCATTAGACGAAATGCACAGTGTAGTACATTGTATATGAGTGAGTTGCACTGAAAAACTTAGAATTTACTGAAAAACCCGCACTAGACGAAATGCACAGTGTAGTACATTGTATATGAGTGAGTTGCACTGAAAAACTTAGAATTTACTGAAAAACACGCATTAGACGAAATGCACAGTGTAGTACATTGTATATGCGTTAGTTGCACTAAAAAAATTAGAATTTACTGAAAAACCCGCATTAGACGAAATGAACAGTGTAGTACATTGTATATGAGTGAGTTGCACTGAAAAACTTAGAATTTACTGAAAAACCCGCATTAGACGAAATGCACAGTGTAGTACATTGTATATGAGTGAGTTGCACTGAAAAACTTAGAATTTACTGAAAAACCCGCATTAGACGAAATGCACAGTGTAGTACATTGTATATGAGTGAGTTGCACTGAAAAACTTAGAATTTACTGAAAAATCCGCATTAGACGAAATGCACAGTGTAGTACATTGTATATGAGTGAGTTTGCACTGAAAAACTTAGAATTTACTGAAAAAACCCGCATTAGACGAAATGCACAGTGTAGTACATTGTTTATGAGTGAGTTGCACTGAAAAACTTAGAATTTACTGAAAACCCACATTAGACGAAATGCACAGTGTAGTACATTGTATATGAGTGAGTTGCACTGAAAAACTTAGAATTTACTGAAAAACCCGCATTAGACGAAATGCACAGTGTAGTACATTGTATATGAGTGAGTTGCACTGAAAAACTTAGAATTTACTGAAAAACCCGCATTAGACGAAATGCACAGTGTAGTAAATTGTATATGAGTGAGTTGCACTGAAAAACTTAGAATTTACTGAAAAACCCGCATTAGACGAAATGCACAGTGTAGTACATAGTATATGAGTGAGTTGCACTGAAAAACTTAGAATTTACTGAAAAACCCGCATTAGAACGAAATGCACAGTGTAGTACATTGTATATGAGTGAGTTGCACTGAAAAACTTAGAATTTACTGAAAAACACGCATTAGACGAAATGCACAGTGTAGTACATTGTATATGAGTGAGTTGCACTGAAAAACTTAGAATTTACTGAAAAACCCGCATTAGACGAAATGCACAGTGTAGTACATTGTATATGAGTGAGTTGCACTGAAAAACTTAGAATTTACTGAAAAACCCGCATTAGACGAAATGCACAGTGTAGTACATTGTATATGAGTGAGTTGCACTGAAAAACTTAGAATTTACTGAAAAACACGCATTAGACGAAATGCACAGTGTAGTACATTGTATATGCGTTAGTTGCACTAAAAAAATTAGAATTTACTGAAAAACCCGCATTAGACGAAATGCACAGTGTAGTACATTGTATATGAGTGAGTTGCACTGAAAAACTTAGAATTTACTGAAAAACCCTCATTAGACAAAATGCACAGTGTAGTACATTGTATATGAGTGAGTTGCACTGAAAAACTTAGAATTTACTGAAAAACCCGCATTAGACGAAATGCACAGTGTAGTACATTGTATATGAGTGAGTTGCACTGAAAAACTTAGAATTTACTGAAAAACCCCCATTAGACGAAATGCACAGTGTAGTACATTGTATATGAGTGAGTTGCACTGAAAAACTTATAATTTACTGAAAAACCCGCATTAGACGAAATGCACAGTGTAGTACAGAGTATATGAGTGAGTTGCACTGAAAAACTTAGAATTTACTGAAAAACCCGCATTAGAGGAAATGCACAGTGTAGTACATTGTATATGAGGGAGTTGCACTGAAAAACTTAGAATTTACTGAAAAATCCGCATTAGACGAAATGCACAGTGTAGTACATTGTATATGAGTGAGTTGCACTGAAAAACTTAGAATTTACTGAAAAACCCGCATTAGACGAAATGCACAGTATAGTACATTGTTTATGAGTGAGTTGCACTGAAAAACTTAGAATTTACTGAAAAACCCGCATTAGACGAAATGCACAGTGTCGTACATTGTATATGAGTGAGTTGCACTGAAAAACTTAGAATTTACTGAAAAACCCGCATTAGACGAAATGCACAGTGTAGTACATTGTATATGAGTGAGTTGCACTGAAAAACTTAGAATTTACTGAAAAACCCGCATTAGACGAAATGCACAGTGTAGTACATAGTATATGAGTGAGTTGCACTGAAAAACTTAGAATTTACTGAAAAACCCGCATTAGACGAAATGCACAGTGTAGTACATTGTATATGAGTGAGTTGCACTGAAAAACTTAGAATTTACTGAAAAACCCGCATTAGACGAAATGCACAGTGTAGTACATTGTATATGAGTGAGTTGCACTGAAAAACTTAGAATTTACTGAAAAACCCGCATTAGACGAAATGCACAGTGTAGTACATTGTATATGAGTGAGTTGCACTGAAAAACTTAGAATTTACTGAAAAACCCGCACTAGACGAAATGCACAGTGTAGTACATTGTATATGAGTGAGTTGCACTGAAAAAACTTAGAATTTACTGAAAAACACGCATTAGACGAAATGCACAGTGTAGTACATTGTATATGCGTTAGTTGCACTAAAAAAATTAGAATTTACTGAAAAACCCGCATTAGACGAAATGAACAGTGTAGTACATTGTATATGAGTGAGTTGCACTGAAAAACTTAGAATTTACTGAAAAAACCCGCATTAGACGAAATGCACAGTGTAGTACATTGTATATGAGTGAGTTGCACTGAAAAACTTAGAATTTACTGAAAAACCCGCATTAGACGAAATGCACAGTGTAGTACATTGTATATGAGTGAGTTGCACTGAAAAACTTAGAATTTACTGAAAAACCCGCATTAGAAGAAATGCACAGTGTAGTACATTGTATATGAGTGAGTTGCACTGAAAAATTTAGAATTTACTGAAAAAACCCGCATTAGACGAAATGCACAGTGTAGTACATTGTATATGAGTGAGTTGCACTGAAAAACTTAGAATTTACTGAAAAACCCGCATTAGAACGAAATGCACAGTGTAGTACATTGTATATGCGTTAGTTGCACTAAAAAAATTAGAATTTACTGAAAAACCCGCATTAGACGAAATGCACAGTGTAGTACATTGTGTATGAGTGAGTTGCACTGAAAAACTTAGAATTTACTGAAAAACCCGCATTAGACGAAATGCACAGTGTAGTACATAGTATATGAGTGAGTTGCACTGAAAAACTTAGAATTTACTGAAAAACCCGCATTAGAGGAAATGCACAGTGTAGTACATGGTATATGAGTGAGTTGCACTGAAAAACTTAGAATTTACTGAAAAATCCGCATTAGACGAAATGCACAGTGTAGTACATTGTATATGAGTGAGTTGCACTGAAAAACTTAGAATTTACTGAAAAAACCCGCATTAGACGAAATGCACAGTGTAGTACATTGTTTATGAGTGAGTTGCACTGAAAAACTTAGAATTTACTGAAAAACCCGCATTAGACGAAATGCACAGTGTAGTACATTGTATATGAATGAGTTGCACTGAAAAAACTTAGAATTTACTGAAAAACCCGCATTAGACGAAATGCACAGTGTAGTACATTGTATATGAGTGAGTTGCACTGAAAAACTTAGAATTTACTGAAAAACCCGCATTAGACGAAATGCACAGTGTAGTAAATTGTATATGAGTGAGTTGCACTGAAAAACTTAGAATTTACTGAAAAACCCGCATTAGACGAAATGCACAGTGTAGTACATAGTATATGAGTGAGTTGCACTGAAAAACTTAGAATTTACTGAAAAACCCGCATTAGACGAAATGCACAGTGTAGTACATTGTATATGAGTGAGTTGCACTGAAAAACTTAGAATTTACTGAAAAACACGCATTAGACGAAATGCACAGTGTAGTACATTGTATATGAGTGAGTTGCACTGAAAAACTTAGAATTTACTGAAAAACCCGCATTAGACGAAATGCACAGTGTAGTACATTGTATATGAGTGAGTTGCACTGAAAAACTTAGAATTTACTGAAAAACCCGCATTAGACGAAATGCACAGTGTAGTACATTGTATATGAGTGAGTTGCACTGAAAAACTTAGAATTTACTGAAAAACACGCATTAGACGAAATGCACAGTGTAGTACATTGTATATGCGTTAGTTGCACTAAAAAAATTAGAATTTACTGAAAAACCCGCATTAGACGAAATGCACAGTGTAGTACATTGTATATGAGTGAGTTGCACTGAAAAACTTAGAATTTACTGAAAAACCCTCATTAGACAAAATGCACAGTGTAGTACATTGTATATGAGTGAGTTGCACTGAAAAACTTAGAATTTACTGAAAAACCCGCATTAGACGAAATGCACAGTGTAGTACATAGTATAATGAGTGAGTTGCACTGAAAAACTTAGAATTTACTGAAAAACCCGCATTAGACGAAATGCACAGTGTAGTACATTGTATATGAGTGAGTTGCACTGAAAAACTTAGAATTTACTGAAAAACCCGCATTAGACGAAATGCACAGTGTAGTACATTGTATATGAGTGAGTTGCACTGAAAAACTTAGAATTTACTGAAAAACCCGCATTAGACGAAATGCACAGTGTAGTACATTGTATATGAGTGAGTTGCACTGAAAAACTTAGAATTTACTGAAAAACCCGCACTAGACGAAATGCACAGTGTAGTACATTGTATATGAGTGAGTTGCACTGAAAAACTTAGAATTTACTGAAAAACACGCATTAGACGAAATGCACAGTGTAGTACATTGTATATGCGTTAGTTGCACTAAAAAAATTAGAATTTACTGAAAAACCCGCATTAGACGAAATGAACAGTGTAGTACATTGTATATGAGTGAGTTGCACTGAAAAACTTAGAATTTACTGAAAAACCCGCATTAGACGAAATGCACAGTGTAGTACATTGTATATGAGTGAGTTGCACTGAAAAACTTAGAATTTACTGAAAAACCCGCATTAGACGAAATGCACAGTGTAGTACATTGTATATGAGTGAGTTGCACTGAAAAACTTAGAATTTACTGAAAAACCCGCATTAGAAGAAATGCACAGTGTAGTACATTGTATATGAGTGAGTTGCACTGAAAAATTTAGAATTTACTGAAAAAACCCGCATTAGACGAAATGCACAGTGTAGTACATTGTATATGAGTGAGTTGCACTGAAAAACTTAGAATTTACTGAAAAACCCGCATTAGACGAAATGCACAGTGTAGTACATTGTATATGCGTTAGTTGCACTAAAAAAATTAGAATTTACTGAAAAACCCGCATTAGACGAAATGCACAGTGTAGTACATTGTGTATGAGTGAGTTGCACTGAAAAACTTAGAATTTACTGAAAAACCCGCATTAGACGAAATGCACAGTGTAGTACATAGTATATGAGTGAGTTGCACTGAAAAACTTAGAATTTACTGAAAAACCCGCATTAGAGGAAATGCACAGTGTAGTACATGGTATATGAGTGAGTTGCACTGAAAAACTTAGAATTTACTGAAAAATCCGCATTAGACGAAATGCACAGTGTAGTACATTGTATATGAGTGAGTTGCACTGAAAAACTTAGAATTTACTGAAAAAACCCGCATTAGACGAAATGCACAGTGTAGTACATTGTTTATGAGTGAGTTGCACTGAAAAAACTTAGAATTTACTGAAAAACCCGCATTAGACGAAATGCACAGTGTAGTACATTGTATATGAATGAGTTGCACTGAAAAACTTAGAATTTACTGAAAAACCCGCATTAGACGAAATGCACAGTGTAGTACATTGTATATGAGTGAGTTGCACTGAAAAACTTAGAATTTACTGAAAAACCCGCATTAGACGAAATGCACAGTGTAGTAAATTGTATATGAGTGAGTTGCACTGAAAAACTTAGAATTTACTGAAAAACCCGCATTAGACGAAATGCACAGTGTAGTACATAGTATATGAGTGAGTTGCACTGAAAAACTTAGAATTTACTGAAAAACCCGCATTAGACGAAATGCACAGTGTAGTACATTGTATATGAGTGAGTTGCACTGAAAAACTTAGAATTTACTGAAAAACACGCATTAGACGAAATGCACAGTGTAGTACATTGTATATGAGTGAGTTGCACTGAAAAACTTAGAATTTACTGAAAAACCCGCATTAGACGAAATGCACAGTGTAGTACATTGTATATGAGTGAGTTGCACTGAAAACTTAGAATTTACTGAAAAACCCGCATTAGACGAAATGCACAGTGTAGTACATTGTATATGAGTGAGTTGCACTGAAAAACTTAGAATTTACTGAAAAACACGCATTAGACGAAATGCACAGTGTAGTACATTGTATATGCGTTAGTTGCACTAAAAAAATTAGAATTTACTGAAAAAACCCGCATTAGACGAAATGCACAGTGTAGTACATTGTATATGAGTGAGTTGCACTGAAAAACTTAGAATTTACTGAAAAACCCTCATTAGACAAAATGCACAGTGTAGTACATTGTATATGAGTGAGTTGCACTGAAAAACTTAGAATTTACTGAAAAACCCGCATTAGACGAAATGCACAGTGTAGTACATAGTATATGAGTGAGTTGCACTGAAAAACTTAGAATTTACTGAAAAACCCGCATTAGACGAAATGCACAGTGTAGTACATTGTATATGAGTGAGTTGCACTGAAAAACTTAGAATTTACTGAAAAACCCGCATTAGACGAAATGCACAGTGTAGTACATTGTATATGAGTGAGTTGCACTGAAAAACTTAGATTTACTGAAAAACCCGCATTAGACGAAATGCACAGTGTAGTACATTGTATATGAGTGAGTTGCACTGAAAAACTTAGAATTTACTGAAAAACCCGCACTAGACGAAATGCACAGTGTAGTACATTGTATATGAGTGAGTTGCACTGAAAAACTTAGAATTTACTGAAAAACACGCATTAGACGAAATGCACAGTGTAGTACATTGTATATGCGTTAGTTGCACTAAAAAAATTAGAATTTACTGAAAAACCCGCATTAGACGAAATGAACAGTGTAGTACATTGTATATGAGTGAGTTGCACTGAAAAACTTAGAATTTACTGAAAAACCCGCATTAGACGAAATGCACAGTGTAGTACATTGTATATGAGTGAGTTGCACTGAAAAACTTAGAATTTACTGAAAAACCCGCATTAGACGAAATGCACAGTGTAGTACATTGTATATGAGTGAGTTGCACTGAAAAACTTAGAATTTACTGAAAAACCCGCATTAGAAGAAATGCACAGTGTAGTACATTGTATATGAGTGAGTTGCACTGAAAAATTTAGAATTTACTGAAAAACCCGCATTAGACGAAATGCACAGTGTAGTACATTGTATATGAGTGAGTTGCACTGAAAAACTTAGAATTTACTGAAAAACCCGCATTAGACGAAATGCACAGTGTAGTACATTGTATATGCGTTAGTTGCACTAAAAAAATTAGAATTTACTGAAAAACCCGCATTAGACGAAATGCACAGTGTAGTACATTGTGTATGAGTGAGTTGCACTGAAAAACTTAGAATTTACTGAAAAACCCGCATTAGACGAAATGCACAGTGTAGTACATAGTATATGAGTGAGTTGCACTGAAAAACTTAGAATTTACTGAAAAACCCGCATTAGAGGAAATGCACAGTGTAGTACATGGTATATGAGTGAGTTGCACTGAAAAACTTAGAATTTACTGAAAAATCCGCATTAGACGAAATGCACAGTGTAGTACATTGTATATGAGTGAGTTGCACTGAAAAACTTAGAATTTACTGAAAAAACCCGCATTAGACGAAATGCACAGTGTAGTACATTGTTTATGAGTGAGTTGCACTGAAAAACTTAGAATTTACTGAAAAACCCGCATTAGACGAAATGCACAGTGTAGTACATTGTATATGAATGAGTTGCACTGAAAAACTTAGAATTTACTGAAAAACCCGCATTAGACGAAATGCACAGTGTAGTACATTGTATATGAGTGAGTTGCACTGAAAAACTTAGAATTTACTGAAAAACCCGCATTAGACGAAATGCACAGTGTAGTAAATTGTATATGAGTGAGTTGCACTGAAAAACTTAGAATTTACTGAAAAACCCGCATTAGACGAAATGCACAGTGTAGTACATAGTATATGAGTGAGTTGCACTGAAAAACTTAGAATTTACTGAAAAACCCGCATTAGACGAAATGCACAGTGTAGTACATTGTATATGAGTGAGTTGCACTGAAAAACTTAGAATTTACTGAAAAACACGCATTAGACGAAATGCACAGTGTAGTACATTGTATATGAGTGAGTTGCACTGAAAAACTTAGAATTTACTGAAAAACCCGCATTAGACGAAATGCACAGTGTAGTACATTGTATATGAGTGAGTTGCACTGAAAAACTTAGAATTTACTGAAAAAACCCGCATTAGACGAAATGCACAGTGTAGTACATTGTATATGAGTGAGTTGCACTGAAAAACTTAGAATTTACTGAAAAACACGCATTAGACGAAATGCACAGTGTAGTACATTGTATATGCGTTAGTTGCACTAAAAAAATTAGAATTTACTGAAAAACCCGCATTAGACGAAATGCACAGTGTAGTACATTGTATATGAGTGAGTTGCACTGAAAAACTTAGAATTTACTGAAAAAACCCTCATTAGACAAAATGCACAGTGTAGTACATTGTATATGAGTGAGTTGCACTGAAAAACTTAGAATTTACTGAAAAACCCGCATTAGACGAAATGCACAGTGTAGTACATTGTATATGAGTGAGTTGCACTGAAAAACTTAGAATTTACTGAAAAACCCCCATTAGACGAAATGCACAGTGTAGTACATTGTATATGAGTGAGTTGCACTGAAAAACTTAGAATTTACTGAAAAACCCGCATTAGACGAAATGCACAGTGTAGTACATTGTTTATGAGTGAGTTGCACTGAAAAACTTAGAATTTACTGAAAAACCCGCATTAGACGAAATGCACAGTGTAGTACATTGTATATGAGTGAGTTGCACTGAAAAACTTAGAATTTACTGAAAAACCCGCATTAGACGAAATGCACAGTGTAGTACATTGTATATGAGTGAGTTGCACTGAAAAACTTAGAATTTACTGAAAAACCCGCATTAGACGAAATGCACAGTGTAGTAAATTGTATATGAGTGAGTTGCACTGAAAAACTTAGAATTTACTGAAAAACCCGCATTAGACGAAATGCACAGTGTAGTACATAGTATATGAGTGAGTTGCACTGAAAAACTTAGAATTTACTGAAAAACCCGCATTAGACGAAATGCACAGTGTAGTACATTGTATATGAGTGAGTTGCACTGAAAAACTTAGAATTTACTGAAAAACACGCATTAGACGAAATGCACAGTGTAGTACATTGTATATGCGTTAGTTGCACTAAAAAAAATTAGAATTTACTGAAAAACCCGCATTAGACGAAATGCACAGTGTAGTACATTGTATATGAGTGAGTTGCACTGATAAACTTATAATTTACTGAAAAACCCGCATTAGACGAAATGCACAGTGTAGTACATAGTATATGAGTGAGTTGCACTGAAAAACTTAGAATTTACTGAAAAACCCGCATTAGAGGAAATGCACAGTGTAGTACATTGTATATGAGTGAGTTGCACTGAAAAACTTAGAATTTACTGAAAAATCCGCATTAGACGAAATGCACAGTGTAGTACATTGTATATGAGTGAGTTGCACTGAAAAACTTAGAATTTACTGAAAAACCCGCATTAGACGAAATGCACAGTGTAGTACATTGTTTATGAGTGAGTTGCACTGAAAAACTTAGAATTTACTGAAAAACCCGCATTAGACGAAATGCAAAGTGTAGTACATTGTATATGAGTGAGTTGCACTGAAAAACTTAGAATTTACTGAAAAACCCGCATTAGACGAAATGCACAGTGTAGTACATTGTATATGAGTGAGTTGCACTGAAAAACTTAGAATTTACTGAAAAACCCGCATTAGACGAAATGCACAGTGTAGTACATTGTATATGAGTGAGTTGCACTGAAAAACTTAGAATTTACTGAAAAACCCGCATTAGACGAAATGCACAGTGTAGTACATAGTATATGAGTGAGTTGCACTGAAAAACTTAGAATTTACTGAAAAACCCGCATTAGACGAAATGCACAGTGTAGTACATTGTATATGAGTGAGTTGCACTGAAAAACTTAGAATTTACTGAAAAACCCGCATTAGACGAAATGCACAGTGTAGTACATTGTATATGAGTGAGTTGCACTGAAAAACTTAGAATTTACTGAAAAACCCGCATTAGACGAAATGCACAGTGTAGTACATTGTATATGAGTGAGTTGCACTGAAAAACTTAGAATTTACTGAAAAACACGCATTAGACGAAATGCACAGTGTAGTACATTGTATATGAGTGAGTTGCACTGAAAAACTTAGAATTTACTGAAAAACCCGCATTACACGAAATGCACAGTGTAGTACATTGTATATGAGTGAGTTGCACTGAAAAACTTAGAATTTACTGAAAAACACGCATTAGACGAAATGCACAGTGTAGTACATTGTATATGCGTTAGTTGCACTAAAAAAATTAGAATTTACTGAAAAACCCGCATTAGACGAAATGAACAGTGTAGTACATTGTATATGAGTGAGTTGCACTGAAAAACTTAGAATTTACTGAAAAACCCGCATTAGACGAAATGCACAGTGTAGTACATTGTATATGAATGAGTTGCACTGAAAAACTTAGAATTTACTGAAAAACCCGCATTAGAAGAAATGCACAGTGTAGTACATTGTATATGAGTGAGTTGCACTGAAAAACTTAGAATTTACTGAAAAACCCGCATTAGACGAAATGCACAGTGTAGTACATTGTATATGAGTGAGTTGCACTGAAAAACTTAGAATTTACTGAAAAACCCGCATTAGACTAAATGCACAGTGTAGTACATTGTATATGCGTTAGTTGCACTAAAAAAATTAGAATTTACTGAAAAACCCGCATTAGACGAAATGCACAGTGTAGTACATTGTGTATGAGTGAGTTGCACTGAAAAACTTAGAATTTACTGAAAAACCCGCATTAGACGAAATGCACAGTGTAGTACATAGTATATGAGTGAGTTGCACTGAAAAACTTAGAATTTACTGAAAAACCCGCATTAGAGGAAATGCACAGTGTAGTACATGGTATATGAGTGAGTTGCACTGAAAAACTTAGAATTTACTGAAAAATCCGCATTAGACGAAATGCACAGTGTAGTACATTGTATATGAGTGAGTTGCACTGAAAAACTTAGAATTTACTGAAAATTCGCATTAGACGAAATGCACAGTGTAGTACATTGTATATGAGTGAGTTGCACTGAAAAACTTAGAATTTACTGAAAAACCCTCATTAGACGAAATGCACAGTGTAGTACATTGTATATGAGTGAGTTGCACTGAAAAACTTAGAATTTACTGAAAAACCCGCATTAGACGAAATGCACAGTGTAGTACATTGTATATGAGTGAGTTGCACTGAAAAACTTAGAATTTACTGAAAAACACGCATTATACGAAATGCACAGTGTAGTACATTGTATATGCGTTAGTTGCACTAAAAAAATTAGAATTTACTGAAAAACCCGCATTAGACGAAATGCACAGTGTAGTACATTGTATATGAGTGAGTTGCACTGAAAAACTTATAATTTACTGAAAAACCCGCATTAGACGAAATGCACAGTGTAGTACATAGTATATGAGTGAGTTGCACTGAAAAACTTAGAATTTACTGAAAAACCCGCATTAGAGGAAATGCACAGTGTAGTACATTGTATATGAGTGAGTTGCACTGAAAAACTTAGAATTTACTGAAAAATCCGCATTAGACGAAATGCACAGTGTAGTACATTGTATATGAGTGAGTTGCACTGAAAAACTTAGAATTTACTGAAAAACCCGCATTAGACGAAATGCACAGTGTAGTACATTGTTTATGAGTGAGTTGCACTGAAAAACTTAGAATTTACTGAAAAACCCGCATTAGACGAAATGCACAGTGTAGTACATTGTATATGAGTGAGTTGCACTGAAAAACTTAGAATTTACTGAAAAACCCGCATTAGACGAAATGCACAGTGTAGTACATTGTATATGAGTGAGTTGCACTGAAAAACTTAGAATTTACTGAAAAACCCGCATTACACGAAATGCACAGTGTAGTACATTGTATATGAGTGAGTTGCACTGAAAAACTTAGAATTTACTGAAAAACCCGCATTAGACGAAATGCACAGTGTAGTACATAGTATATGAGTGAGTTGCACTGAAAAACTTAGAATTTACTGAAAAACCCGCATTAGACGAAATGCACAGTGTAGTACATTGTATATGAGTGAGTTGCACTGAAAAACTTAGAATTTACTGAAAAACCCGCATTAGACGAAATGCACAGTGTAGTACATTGTATATGAGTGAGTTGCACTGAAAAACTTAGAATTTACTGAAAAACCCGCATTAGACGAAATGCACAGTGTAGTACATTGTATATGAGTGAGTTGCACTGAAAAACTTAGAATTTACTGAAAAACCCGCATTAGAAGAAATGCACAGTGTAGTACATTGTATATGAGTGAGTTGCACTGAAAAACTTAGAATTTACTGAAAAACACGCATTAGACGAAATGCACAGTGTAGTACATTTTATATGAGTGAGTTGCACTGAAAAACTTAGAATTTACTGAAAAACCCGCACTAGACGAAATGCACAGTGTAGTACATTGTATATGAGTGAGTTGCACTGAAAAACTTAGAATTTACTGAAAAACACGCATTAGACGAAATGCACAGTGTAGTACATTGTATATGCGTTAGTTGCACTAAAAAAATTAGAATTTACTGAAAAACCCGCATTAGACGAAATGAACAGTGTAGTACATTGTATATGAGTGAGTTGCACTGAAAAACTTAGAATTTACTGAAAAACCCGCATTAGACGAAATGCACAGTGTAGTACATTGTATATGAGTGAGTTGCACTGAAAAACTTAGAATTTACTGAAAAACCCGCATTAGAAGAAATGCACAGTGTAGTACATTGTATATGAGTGAGTTGCACTGAAAAACTTAGAATTTACTGAAAAAACCCGCATTAGACGAAATGCACAGTGTAGTACATTGTATATGAGTGAGTTGCACTGAAAAACTTAGAATTTACTGAAAAAACCCGCATTAGACGAAATGCACAGTGTAGTACATTGTATATGCGTTAGTTGCACTAAAAAAATTAGAATTTACTGAAAAACCCGCATTAGACGAAATGCACAGTGTAGTACATTGTGTATGAGTGAGTTGCACTGAAAAACTTAGAATTTACTGAAAAACCCGCATTAGACGAAATGCACAGTGTAGTACATAGTATATGAGTGAGTTGCACTGAAAAACTTAGAATTTACTGAAAAACCTGCATTAGAGGAAATGCACAGTGTAGTACATGGTATATGAGTGAGTTGCACTGAAAAACTTAGAATTTACTGAAAAATCCGCATTAGACGAAATGCACAGTGTAGTACATTGTATATGAGTGAGTTGCACTGAAAAACTTAGAATTTACTGAAAAACCCGCATTAGACGAAATGCACAGTGTAGTACATTGTTTATGAGTGAGTTGCACTGAAAAACTTAGAATTTACTGAAAAACCCGCATTAGACGAAATGCACAGTGTAGTACATTGTATATGAGTGAGTTGCACTGAAAAACTTAGAATTTACTGAAAAACACGCATTAGACGAAATGCACAGTGTAGTACATTGTATATGCGTTAGTTGCACTAAAAAAATTAGAATTTACTGAAAAACCCGCATTAGACGAAATGCACAGTGTAGTACATTGTATATGAGTGAGTTGCACTGAAAAACTTAGAATTTACTGAAAAACCCGCATTAGACGAAATGCACAGTGTAGTACATAGTATATGAGTGAGTTGCACTGAAAAACTTAGAATTTACTGAAAAACCCGCATTAGAGGAAATGCACAGTGTAGTACATTGTATATGAGTGAGTTGCACTGAAAAACTTAGAATTTACTGAAAAACCCGCATTAGACGAAATGCACAGTGTAGTACATTGTATATGAGTGAGTTGCACTGAAAAACTTAGAATTTACTGAAAAACCCGCATTAGACGAAATGCACAGTGTAGTACATTGTTTATGAGTGAGTTGCACTGAAATACTTAGAATTTACTGAAAAACCCGCATTAGACGAAATGCACAGTGTAGTACATTGTATATGAGTGAGTTGCACTGAAAAACTTAGAATTTACTGAAAAACCCGCATTAGACGAAATGCACAGTGTAGTACATTGTATATGAGTGAGTTGCACTGAAAAACGTAGAATTTACTGAAAAACCCGCATTAGACGAAATGCACAGTGTAGTACATTGTTTATGAGTGAGTTGCACTGAAAAACTTAGAATTTACTGAAAAACCCGCATTAGACGAAATGCACAGTGTAGTACATTGTATATGAGTGAATTGCACTGAAAAACTTAGAATTTACTGAAAAACCCGCATTAGACGAAATGCACAGTGTAGTACATTGTATATGAGTGAGTTGCACTGAAAAACTTAGAATTTACTGAAAAACCCGCATTAGATGAAATGCACAGTGTAGTACATTGTATATGAGTGAGTTGCACTGAAAAACTTAGAATTTACTGAAAAACCCGCATTAGACGAAATGCACAGTGTAGTAAATTGTATATGAGTGAGTTGCACTGAAAAACTTAGAATTTACTGAAAAACCCGCATTAGACGAAATGCACAGTGTAGTACATAGTATATGAGTGAGTTGCACTGAAAAACTTAGAATTTACTGAAAAACCCGCATTAGACGAAATGCACAGTGTAGTACATTGTATATGAGTGAGTTGCACTGAAAAACTTAGAATTTACTGAAAAACACGCATTAGACGAAATGCACAGTGTAGTACATTGTATATGCGTTAGTTGCACTAAAAAAATTAGAATTTACTGAAAAACCCGCATTAGACGAAATGCACAGTGTAGTACATTGTATATGAGTGAGTTGCACTGAAAAACGTAGAATTTACTGAAAAACCCGCATTAGACGAAATGCACAGTGTAGTACATTGTTTATGAGTGAGTTGCACTGAAAAACTTAGAATTTACTGAAAAACCCGCATTAGACGAAATGCACAGTGTAGTACATTGTATATGAGTGAGTTGCACTGAAAAACTTAGAATTTACTGAAAAACCCGCATTAGACGAAATGCACAGTGTAGTACATTGTATATGAGTGAGTTGCACTGAAAAACTTAGAATTTACTGAAAAACCCGCATTAGACGAAATGCACAGTGTAGTACATTGTATATGAGTGAGTTGCACTGAAAAACTTAGAATTTACTGAAAAACCCGCATTAGACGAAATGCACAGTGTAGTAAATTGTATATGAGTGAGTTGCACTGAAAAACTTAGAATTTACTG
The DNA here is from genome assembly GCF_978045245.1 of Mus caroli. NCBI lineage: Eukaryota > Metazoa > Chordata > Mammalia > Rodentia > Muridae > Mus > Mus caroli. The sequence continues at coordinate 41,252 of NW_028227589.1, forward strand.
AAAAACCCGCATTAGACGAAATGCACAGTGTAGTACATAGTATATGAGTGAGTTGCACTGAAAAACTTAGAATTTACTGAAAAACCCGCATTAGACGAAATGCACAGTGTAGTACATTGTATATGAGTGAGTTGCACTGAAAAACTTAGAATTTACTGAAAAACACGCATTAGACGAAATGCACAGTGTAGTACATTGTATATGCGTTAGTTGTACTAAAAAAATTAGAATTTACTGAAAAACCCGCATTAGACGAAATGCACAGTGTAGTACATTGTATATGAGTGAGTTGCACTGAAAAACTTAGAATTTACTGAAAAACCCGCATTAGACGAAATGCACAGTGTAGTACATAGTATATGAGTGAGTTGCACTGAAAAACTTAGAATTTACTGAAAAACCCGCATTAGAGGAAATGCACAGTGTAGTACATTGTATATGAGTGAGTTGCACTGAAAAACTTAGAATTTACTGAAAAACCCGCATTAGACGAAATGCACAGTGTAGTACATTGTATATGAGTGAGTTGCACTGAAAAACTTAGAATTTACTGAAAAACCCGCATTAGACGAAATGCACAGTGTAGTACATTGTTTATGAGTGAGTTGCACTGAAAAACTTAGAATTTACTGAAAAACCCGCATTAGACGAAATGCACAGTGTAGTACATTGTATATGAGTGAGTTGCACTGAAAAACTTAGAATTTACTGAAAAACCCGCATTAGACGAAATGCACAGTGTAGTACATTGTATATGAGTGAGTTGCACTGAAAAACTTAGAATTTACTGAAAAACCCGCATTAGACGAAATGCACAGTGTAGTACATTGTATATGAGTGAGTTGCACTGAAAAACGTAGAATTTACTGAAAAACCCGCATTAGACGAAATGCACAGTGTAGTACATTGTATATGAGTGAGTTGCACTGAAAAACTTAGAATTTACTGAAAAACCCGCATTAGACGAAATGCACAGTGTAGTATATTGTATATGAGTGAGTTGCACTGAAAAACTTAGAATTTACTGAAAAACCCGCATTAGACGAAATGCACAGTGTAGTACATTGTATATGAGTGAGTTGCACTGAAAAACTTAGAATTTACTGAAAAACCCGCATTAGACGAAATGCACAGTGTAGTAAATTGTATATGAGTGAGTTGCACTGAAAAACTTAGAATTTACTGAAAAACCCGCATTAGACGAAATGCACAGTGTAGTACATAGTATATGAGTGAGTTGCACTGAAAAACTTAGAATTTACTGAAAAACCCGCATTAGACGAAATGCACAGTGTAGTACATTGTATATGAGTGAGTTGCACTGAAAAACTTAGAATTTACTGAAAAACCCGCATTAGACGAAATGCACAGTGTAGTACATTGTATATGAGTGAGTTGCACTGAAAAACTTAGAATTTACTGAAAAACCCGCATTAGACGAAATGCACAGTGTAGTACATTGTTTATGAGTGAGTTGCACTGAAAAACTTAGAATTTACTGAAAAACCCGCATTAGACGAAATGCACAGTGTAGTACATTGTATATGAGTGAGTTGCACTGAAAAACTTAGAATTTACTGAAAAACCCGCATTAGACGAAATGCACAGTGTAGTACATTGTATATGAGTGAGTTGCACTGAAAAACGTAGAATTTACTGAAAAACCCGCATTAGACGAAATGCACAGTGTAGTACATTGTATATGAGTGAGTTGCACTGAAAAACTTAGAATTTACTGAAAAACCCGCATTAGAGGAAATGCACAGTGTAGTACATAGTATATGAGTGAGTTGCACTGAAAAACTTAGAATTTACTGAAAAACCCGCATTAGACGAAATGCACAGTGTAGTACATTGTATATGAGTGAGTTGCACTCAAAAACTTAGAATTTACTGAAAAACCCGCATTAGAAGAAATGCTCAGTGTAGTACATTGTATATGAGTGAGTTGCACTGAAAAACTTAGAATTTACTGAAAAACCCGCATTAGACGAAATGCACAGTGTAGTACATAGTATATGAGTGAGTTGCACTGAAAAACTTAGAATTTACTGAAAAACCCGCATTAGACGAAATGCACAGTGTAGTACATTGTATATGAGTGAGTTGCACTGAAAAACTTAGAATTTACTGAAAAACCCGCATTAGAAGAAATGCACAGTGTAGTACATTGTATATGAGTGAGTTGCACTGAAAAACTTAGAATTTCCTGAAAAACACGCATTAGACGAAATGCACAGTGTAGTACATTGTATATGAGTGAGTTGCACTGAAAAACTTAGAATTTACTGAAAAACCCGCATTAGACGAAATGCACAGTGTAGTACATTGTATATGAGTGAGTTGCACTGAAAAACTTAGAATTTACTGAAAAACCCGCATTAGACGAAATGCACAGTGTAGTACATTGTATATGAGTGAGTTGCACTGAAAAACTTAGAATTTACTGAAAAACCCGCATTAGACGAAATGCACAGTGTAGTACATTGTTTATGAGTGAGTTGCACTGAAAAACTTAGAATTTACTGAAAAACCCGCATTAGACGAAATGCACAGTGTAGTACATTGTATATGAGTGAGTTGCACTGAAAAACTTAGAATTTACTGAAAAACCCGCATTAGACGAAATGCACAGTGTAGTACATTGTATATGAGTGAGTTGCACTGAAAAACGTAGAATTTACTGAAAAACCCGCATTAGACGAAATGCACAGTGTAGTACATTGTATATGAGTGAGTTGCACTGAAAAACTTAGAATTTACTGAAAAACCCGCATTAGACGAAATGCACAGTGTAGTATATTGTATATGAGTGAGTTGCACTGAAAAACTTAGAATTTACTGAAAAACCCGCATTAGACGAAATGCACAGTGTAGTACATTGTATATGAGTGAGTTGCACTGAAAAACTTAGAATTTACTGAAAAACCCGCATTAGACGAAATGCACAGTGTAGTAAATTGTATATGAGTGAGTTGCACTGAAAAACTTAGAATTTACTGAAAAACCCGCATTAGACGAAATGCACAGTGTAGTACATAGTATATGAGTGAGTTGCACTGAAAAACTTAGAATTTACTGAAAAACCCGCATTAGACGAAATGCACAGTGTAGTACATTGTATATGAGTGAGTTGCACTGAAAAACTTAGAATTTACTGAAAAACACGCATTAGACGAAATGCACAGTGTAGTACATTGTATATGCGTTAGTTGCACTAAAAAAATTAGAATTTACTGAAAAACCCGCATTAGACGAAATGCACAGTGTAGTACATTGTATATGAGTGAGTTGCACTGAAAAACGTAGAATTTACTGAAAAACCCGCATTAGACGAAATGCACAGTGTAGTACATTGTTTATGAGTGAGTTGCACTGAAAAACTTAGAATTTACTGAAAAACCCGCATTAGAAGAAATGCACAGTGTAGTACATTGTATATGAGTGAGTTGCACTGAAAAACTTAGAATTTACTGAAAAACCCGCATTAGACGAAATGCACAGTGTAGTACATTGTATATGAGTGAGTTGCACTGAAAAACTTAGAATTTACTGAAAAACCCGCATTAGACGAAATGCACAGTGTAGTACATTGTATATGAGTGAGTTGCACTGAAAAACTTAGAATTTACTGAAAAACCCGCATTAGACGAAATGCACAGTGTAGTAAATTGTATATGAGTGAGTTGCACTGAAAAACTTAGAATTTACTGAAAAACCCGCATTAGACGAAATGCACAGTGTAGTACATAGTATATGAGTGAGTTGCACTGAAAAACTTAGAATTTACTGAAAAACCCGCATTAGACGAAATGCACAGTGTAGTACATTTTATATGAGTGAGTTGCACTGAAAAACTTAGAATTTACTGAAAAACACGCATTAGACGAAATGCACAGTGTAGTACATTGTATATGCGTTAGTTGCACTAAAAAAATTAGAATTTACTGAAAAACCCGCATTAGACGAAATGCACAGTGTAGGACATTGTATATGAGTGAGTTGCACTGAAAAACTTAGAATTTACTGAAAAACCCGCATTAGACGAAATCCACAGTGTAGTACATAGTATATGAGTGAGTTGCACTGAAAAACTTAGAATTTACTGAAAAACCCGCATTAGAGGAAATGCACAGTGTAGTACATTGTATATGAGTGAGTTGCACTGAAAAACTTAGAATTTACTGAAAAACCCGCATTAGACGAAATGCACAGTGTAGTACATTGTATATGAGTGAGTTGCACTGAAAAACTTAGAATTTACTGAAAAACCCGCATTAGACGAAATGCACAGTGTAGTACATTGTTTATGAGTGAGTTGCACTGAAAAACTTAGAATTTACTGAAAAACCCGCATTAGACGAAATGCACAGTGTAGTACATTGTATATGAGTGAGTTGCACTGAAAAACTTAGAATTTACTGAAAAACCCGCATTAGACGAAATGCACAGTGTAGTACATTGTATATGAGTGAGTTGCACTGAAAAACGTAGAATTTACTGAAAAACCCGCATTAGACGAAATGCACAGTGTAGTACATTGTATATGAGTGAGTTGCACTGAAAAACTTAGAATTTACTGAAAAACCCGCATTAGAGGAAATGCACAGTGTAGTACATAGTATATGAGTGAGTTGCACTGAAAAACTTAGAATTTACTGAAAAACCCGCATTAGACGAAATGCACAGTGTAGTACATTGTATATGAGTGAGTTGCACTCAAAAACTTAGAATTTACTGAAAAACCCGCATTAGAAGAAATGCTCAGTGTAGTACATTGTATATGAGTGAGTTGCACTGAAAAACTTAGAATTTACTGAAAAACCCGCATTAGACGAAATGCACAGTGTAGTACATAGTATATGAGTGAGTTGCACTGAAAAACTTAGAATTTACTGAAAAACCCGCATTAGACGAAATGCACAGTGTAGTACATTGTATATGAGTGAGTTGCACTGAAAAACTTAGAATTTACTGAAAAACCCGCATTAGAAGAAATGCACAGTGTAGTACATTGTATATGAGTGAGTTGCACTGAAAAACTTAGAATTTCCTGAAAAACACGCATTAGACGAAATGCACAGTGTAGTACATTGTATATGAGTGAGTTGCACTGAAAAACTTAGAATTTACTGAAAAACCCGCATTAGACGAAATGCACAGTGTAGTACATTGTATATGAGTGAGTTGCACTGAAAAAACTTAGAATTGACTGAAAAACCCGCATTAGACGAAATGCACAGTGTAGTACATTGTATATGAGTGAGTTGCACTGAAAAACTTAGAATTTACTGAAAAACCCGCATTAGACGAAATGCACAGTGTAGTACATAGTATATGAGTGAGTTGCACTGAAAAACTTAGAATTTACTGAAAAACCCGCATTAGACGAAATGCACAGTGTAGTACATTGTATATGAGTGAGTTGCACTGAAAAACTTAGAATTTACTGAAAAACCCGCATTAGACGAAATGCACAGTGTAGTACATTGTATATGAGTGAGTTGCACTGAAAAACTTAGAATTTACTGAAAAACCCGCATTAGACGAAATGCACAGTGTAGTACATTGTATATGAGTGAGTTGCACTGAAAAACTTAGAATTTACTGAAAAACCCGCATTAGACGAAATGCACAGTGTAGTACATTGTATATGAGTGAGTTGCACTGAAAAACTTAGAATTTACTGAAAAACCCGCATTAGACGAAATGCACAGTGTACTACATTGTATATGAGTGAATTGCACTGAAAAACTTAGAATTTACTGAAAAACCCGCATTAGACGAAATGCACAGTGTAGTACATTGTATATGAGTGAGTTGCACTGAAAAACTTAGAATTTACTGAAAAACCCGCATTAGACGAAATGCACAGTGTAGTACATTGTATATGAGTGAGTTGCACTGAAAAACTTAGAATTTACTGAAAAACCCGCATTAGACGAAATGCACAGTGTAGTACATTGTATATGAGTGAGTTGCACTGAAAAACTTAGAATTTACTGAAAAACCCGCATTAGACGAAATGCACAGTGTAGTACATTGTATATGAGTGAGTTGCACTGAAAAACTTAGAATTTACTGAAAAACCCGCATTAGAAGAAATGCACAGTGTAGTACATTGTATATGAGTGAGTTGCACTGAAAAACTTAGAATTTACTGAAAAACCCGCATTAGACGAAATGCACAGTGTAGTACATTGTATATGAGTGAGTTGCACTGAAAAACTTAGAATTTACTGAAAAACCCGCATTAGAAGAAATGCACAGTGTAGTACATTGTATATGAGTGAGTTGCACTGAAAAATTTAGAATTTACTGAAAAACACGCATTAGACGAAATGCACAGTGTAGTACATTGTATATGCGTTAGTTGCACTAAAAAAATTAGAATTTACTGAAAAACCCGCATTAGACGAAATGCACAGTGTAGTACATTGTATATGAGTGAGTTGCACTGAAAAACTTAGAATTTACTGAAAAACCCGCATTAGACGAAATGCACAGTGTAGTACATTGTATATGAGTGAGTTGCACTGAAAAACTTAGAATTTACTGAAAAACCCGCATTAGACGAAATGCACAGTGTAGTACATAGTATATGAGTGAGTTGCACTGAAAAACTTAGAATTTACTGAAAAACACGCATTAGACGAAATGCACAGTGTAGTACATTGTATATGCGTTAGTTGCACTAAAAAAATTAGAATTTACTGAAAAACCCGCATTAGACGAAATGCACAGTGTAGTACACTGTATATGAGTGAGTTGCACTGAAAAACTTAGAATTTACTGAAAAACCCGCATAAGACGAAATGCACAGTGTAGTACATAGTATATGAGTGAGTTGCACTGAAAAACTTAGAATTTACTGAAAAACCCGCATTAGAGGAAATGCACAGTGTAGTACATTGTATATGAGTGAGTTGCACTGAAAAACTTAGAATTTACTGAAAAACCCGCATTAGACGAAATGCACAGTGTAGTACATTGTATATGAGTGAGTTGCACTGAAAAACTTAGAATTTACTGAAAAACCCGCATTAGACGAAATGCACAGTGTAGTACATTGTATATGAGTGAGTTGCACTGAAAAACTTAGAATTTACTGAAAAACCCGCATTAGACAAAATGCACAGTGTAGTACATTGTATATGAGTGAGTTGCACTGAAAAAATTAGAATTTACTGAAAAACCCGCATTAGACGAAATGCACAGTGTAGTACATTGTATATGAGTGAGTTGCACTGAAAAACTTAGAATTTACTGAAAAACCCGCATTAGACGAAATGCACAGTGTAGTACATTGTATATGAGTGAGTTGCACTGAAAAACTTAGAATTTACTGAAAAACCCGCATTAGACGAAATGCACAGTGTAGTACATAGTATATGAGTGAGTTGCACTGAAAAACTTAGAATTTACTGAAAAACCCGCATTAGATGAAATGCACAGTGTAGTACATTGTATATGAGTGAGTTGCACTGAAAAACTTAGAATTTACTGAAAAACCCCGCATTAGACGAAATGCACAGTGTAGTACATTGTATATGAGTGAGTTGCACTGAAAAACTTAGAATTTACTGAAAAACCCGCATTAGACGAAATGCACAGTGTAGTACATTGTATATGAGTGAGTTGCACTGAAAAACTTAGAATTTACTGAAAAACCCGCATTAGACGAAATGCACAGTGTAGTACATTGTATATGAGTGAGTTGCACTGAAAAACTTAGAATTTACTGAAAAACCCGCATTAGACGAAATGCACAGTGTAGTACATTGTATATGAGTGAGTTGCACTGAAAAACTTAGAATTTACTGAAAAACCCGCATTAGACGAAATGCACAGTGTAGTACATTGTATATGAGTGAGTTGCACTGAAAAACTTAGAATTTACTGAAAAACCCGCATTAGACGAAATGCACAGTGTAGTACATTGTATATGAGTGAGTTGCACTGAAAAACTTAGAATTTACTGAAAAACACGCATTAGACGAAATGCACAGTGTAGTACATTGTATATGAGTGAGTTGCACTGAAAAACTTAGAATTTACTGAAAAACCCGCATTAGACGAAATGCACAGTGTAGTACATTGTATATGAGTGAGTTGCACTGAAAAACTTAGAATTTACTGAAAAACCCGCATTAGAAGAAATGCACAGTGTAGTACATTGTATATGAGTGAGTTGCACTGAAAAACTTAGAATTTACTGAAAAACCCGCATTAGACGAAATGCACAGTGTAGTACATTGTATATGAGTGAGTTGCACTGAAAAACTTAGAATTTACTGAAAAACCCGCATTAGAAGAAATGCACAGTGTAGTACATTGTATATGAGTGAGTTGCACTGAAAAACTTAGAATTTACTGAAAAACACGCATTAGACGAAATGCACAGTGTAGTACATTGTATATGCGTTAGTTGCACTAAAAAAATTAGAATTTACTGAAAAACCCGCATTAGACGAAATGCACAGTGTAGTACATTGTATATGAGTGAGTTGCACTGAAAAACTTAGAATTTACTGAAAAACCCGCATTAGACGAAATGCACAGTGTAGTACATTGTATATGAGTGACGTTGCACTGAAAAACTTAGAATTTACTGAAAAACCCGCATTAGACGAAATGCACAGTGTAGTACATAGTATATGAGTGAGTTGCACTGAAAAACTTAGAATTTACTGAAAAACACGCATTAGACGAAATGCACAGTGTAGTACATTGTATATGCGTTAGTTGCACTAAAAAAATTAGAATTTACTGAAAAACCCGCATTAGACGAAATGCACAGTGTAGTACATTGTATATGAGTGAGTTGCACTGAAAAACTTAGAATTTACTGAAAAACCCGCATTAGACGAAATGCACAGTGTAGTACATTGTATATGAGTGAGTTGCACTGAAAAACTTAGAATTTACTGAAAAACACGCATTAGACGAAATGCACAGTGTAGTACATTGTATATGCGTTAGTTGCACTAAAAAAATTAGAATTTACTGAAAAACCCGCATTAGACGAAATGCACAGTGTAGTACATTGTATATGAGTGAGTTGCACTGAAAAACTTAGAATTTACTGAAAAACCCGCATTAGACGAAATGCACAGTGTAGTACATTGTATATGAGTGACTTGCACTGAAAAACTTAGAATTTACTGAAAAACCCGCATTAGACGAAATGCACAGTGTAGTACATAGTATATGAGTGAGTTGCACTGAAAAACTTAGAATTTACTGAAAAACACGCATTAGACGAAATGCACAGTGTAGTACATTGTATATGCGTTAGTTGCACTAAAAAAATTAGAATTTACTGAAAAACCCGCATTAGACGAAATGCACAGTGTAGTACATTGTATATGAGTGAGTTGCACTGAAAAACTTAGAATTTACTGAAAAACCCGCATTAGACGAAATGCACAGTGTAGTACATTGTATATGAGTGAGTTGCACTGAAAAACTTAGAATTTACTGAAAAACCCGCATTAGACGAAATGCACAGTGTAGTACATTGTATATGAGTGAGTTGCACTGAAAAACTAATTTACTGAAAAACCCGCATTAGACGAAATGCACAGTGTAGTACATTGTATATGAGTGAGTTGCACTGAAAAACGTAGAATTTACTGAAAAACCCGCATTAGACGAAATGCACAGTGTAGTACATTGTATATGAGTGAGTTGCACTGAAAAACTTAGAATTTACTGAAAAACCCGCATTAGAGGAAATGCACAGTGTAGTACATAGTATATGAGTGAGTTGCACTGAAAAACTTAGAATTTACTGAAAAACCCGCATTAGACGAAATGCACAGTGTAGTACATTGTATATGAGTGAGTTGCACTCAAAAACTTAGAATTTACTGAAAAACCCGCATTAGAAGAAATGCTCAGTGTAGTACATTGTATATGAGTGAGTTGCACTGAAAAACTTAGAATTTACTGAAAAACCCGCATTAGACGAAATGCACAGTGTAGTACATAGTATATGAGTGAGTTGCACTGAAAAACTTAGAATTTACTGAAAAACCCGCATTAGACGAAATGCACAGTGTAGTACATTGTATATGAGTGAGTTGCACTGAAAAACTTAGAATTTACTGAAAAACCCGCATTAGAAGAAATGCACAGTGTAGTACATTGTATATGAGTGAGTTGCACTGAAAAACTTAGAATTTCCTGAAAAACACGCATTAGACGAAATGCACAGTGTAGTACATTGTATATGAGTGAGTTGCACTGAAAAACTTAGAATTTACTGAAAAACCCGCATTAGACGAAATGCACAGTGTAGTACATTGTATATGAGTGAGTTGCACTGAAAAACTTAGAATTTACTGAAAAACCCGCATTAGACGAAATGCACAGTGTAGTACATTGTATATGAGTGAGTTGCACTGAAAAACTTAGAATTTACTGAAAAACCCCCATTAGACGAAATGCACAGTGTAGTACATTGTATATGCGTTAGTTGCACTAAAAACTTAGAATTTACTGAAAAACCCGCATTAGACGAAATGCACAGTGTAGTACATTGTATATGAGTGAGTTGCACTGAAAAACTTAGAATTTACTGAAAAACCCTCATTAGACGAAATGCACAGTGTAGTACATTGTATATGAGTGAGTTGCACTGAAAAACTTAGAATTTACTGAAAAACCCGCATTAGACGAAATGCACAGTGTAGTACATTGTATATGAGTGAGTTGCACTGAAAAACTTAGAATTTACTGAAAAACCCGCATTAGACGAAATGCACAGTGTAGTACATTGTATATGAGTGAGTTGCACTGAAAAACTTAGAATTGACTGAAAAACCCGCATTAGACGAAATGCACAGTGTAGTACATTGTATATGAGTGAGTTGCACTGAAAAACTTAGAATTTACTGAAAAACCCGCATTAGACGAAATGCACAGTGTAGTACATAGTATATGAGTGAGTTGCACTGAAAAACTTAGAATTTACTGAAAAACCCGCATTAGACGAAATGCACAGTGTAGTACATTGTATATGAGTGAGTTGCACTGAAAAACTTAGAATTTACTGAAAAACCCGCATTAGACGAAATGCACAGTGTAGTACATTGTATATGAGTGAGTTGCACTGAAAAACTTAGAATTTACTGAAAAACCCGCATTAGACGAAATGCACAGTGTAGTACATTGTATATGAGTGAGTTGCACTGAAAAACTTAGAATTTACTGAAAAACCCGCATTAGACGAAATGCACAGTGTAGTACATTGTATATGAGTGAGTTGCACTGAAAAACTTAGAATTTACTGAAAAACCCGCATTAGACGAAATGCACAGTGTACTACATTGTATATGAGTGAATTGCACTGAAAAACTTAGAATTTACTGAAAAACCCGCATTAGACGAAATGCACAGTGTAGTACATTGTATATGAGTGAGTTGCACTGAAAAACTTAGAATTTACTGAAAAACCCGCATTAGACGAAATGCACAGTGTAGTACATTGTATATGAGTGAGTTGCACTGAAAAACTTAGAATTTACTGAAAAACCCGCATTAGACGAAATGCACAGTGTAGTACATTGTATATGAGTGAGTTGCACTGAAAAACTTAGAATTTACTGAAAAACCCGCATTAGACGAAATGCACAGTGTAGTACATTGTATATGAGTGAGTTGCACTGAAAAACTTAGAATTTACTGAAAAACCCGCATTAGAAGAAATGCACAGTGTAGTACATTGTATATGAGTGAGTTGCACTGAAAAACTTAGAATTTACTGAAAAACCCGCATTAGACGAAATGCACAGTGTAGTACATTGTATATGAGTGAGTTGCACTGAAAAACTTAGAATTTACTGAAAAACCCGCATTAGAAGAAATGCACAGTGTAGTACATTGTATATGAGTGAGTTGCACTGAAAAATTTAGAATTTACTGAAAAACACGCATTAGACGAAATGCACAGTGTAGTACATTGTATATGCGTTAGTTGCACTAAAAAAATTAGAATTTACTGAAAAACCCGCATTAGACGAAATGCACAGTGTAGTACATTGTATATGAGTGAGTTGCACTGAAAAACTTAGAATTTACTGAAAAACCCGCATTAGACGAAATGCACAGTGTAGTACATTGTATATGAGTGAGTTGCACTGAAAAACTTAGAATTTACTGAAAAACCCGCATTAGACGAAATGCACAGTGTAGTACATAGTATATGAGTGAGTTGCACTGAAAAACTTAGAATTTACTGAAAAACACGCATTAGACGAAATGCACAGTGTAGTACATTGTATATGCGTTAGTTGCACTAAAAAAATTAGAATTTACTGAAAAACCCGCATTAGACGAAATGCACAGTGTAGTACACTGTATATGAGTGAGTTGCACTGAAAAACTTAGAATTTACTGAAAAACCCGCATAAGACGAAATGCACAGTGTAGTACATAGTATATGAGTGAGTTGCACTGAAAAACTTAGAATTTACTGAAAAACCCGCATTAGAGGAAATGCACAGTGTAGTACATTGTATATGAGTGAGTTGCACTGAAAAACTTAGAATTTACTGAAAAACCCGCATTAGACGAAATGCACAGTGTAGTACATTGTATATGAGTGAGTTGCACTGAAAAACTTAGAATTTACTGAAAAACCCGCATTAGACGAAATGCACAGTGTAGTACATTGTATATGAGTGAGTTGCACTGAAAAACTTAGAATTTACTGAAAAACCCGCATTAGACAAAATGCACAGTGTAGTACATTGTATATGAGTGAGTTGCACTGAAAAAATTAGAATTTACTGAAAAACCCGCATTAGACGAAATGCACAGTGTAGTACATTGTATATGAGTGAGTTGCACTGAAAAACTTAGAATTTACTGAAAAACCCGCATTAGACGAAATGCACAGTGTAGTACATTGTATATGAGTGAGTTGCACTGAAAAACTTAGAATTTACTGAAAAACCCGCATTAGACGAAATGCACAGTGTAGTACATAGTATATGAGTGAGTTGCACTGAAAAACTTAGAATTTACTGAAAAACCCGCATTAGATGAAATGCACAGTGTAGTACATTGTATATGAGTGAGTTGCACTGAAAAACTTAGAATTTACTGAAAAACCCGCATTAGACGAAATGCACAGTGTAGTACATTGTATATGAGTGAGTTGCACTGAAAAACTTAGAATTTACTGAAAAACCCGCATTAGACGAAATGCACAGTGTAGTATATTGTATATGAGTGAGTTGCACTGAAAAACTTAGAATTTACTGAAAAACCCGCATTAGACGAAATGCACAGTGTAGTACATTGTATATGAGTGAGTTGCACTGAAAAACTTAGAATTTACTGAAAAACCCGCATTAGACGAAATGCACAGTGTAGTACATTGTATATGAGTGAGTTGCACTGAAAAACTTAGAATTTACTGAAAAACCCGCATTAGACGAAATGCACAGTGTAGTACATTGTATATGAGTGAGTTGCACTGAAAAACTTAGAATTTACTGAAAAACCCGCATTAGACGAAATGCACAGTGTAGTACATTGTATATGAGTGAGTTGCACTGAAAAACTTAGAATTTACTGAAAAACACGCATTAGACGAAATGCACAGTGTAGTACATTGTATATGAGTGAGTTGCACTGAAAAACTTAGAATTTACTGAAAAACCCGCATTAGACGAAATGCACAGTGTAGTACATTGTATATGAGTGAGTTGCACTGAAAAACTTAGAATTTACTGAAAAACCCGCATTAGAAGAAATGCACAGTGTAGTACATTGTATATGAGTGAGTTGCACTGAAAAACTTAGAATTTACTGAAAAACCCGCATTAGACGAAATGCACAGTGTAGTACATTGTATATGAGTGAGTTGCACTGAAAAACTTAGAATTTACTGAAAAACCCGCATTAGAAGAAATGCACAGTGTAGTACATTGTATATGAGTGAGTTGCACTGAAAAATTTAGAATTTACTGAAAAACACGCATTAGACGAAATGCACAGTGTAGTACATTGTATATGCGTTAGATGCACTAAAAAAATTAGAATTTACTGAAAAACCCGCATTAGACGAAATGCACAGTGTAGTACATTGTATATGAGTGAGTTGCACTGAAAAACTTAGAATTTACTGAAAAACCCGCATTAGACGAAATGCACAGTGTAGTACATTGTATATGAGTGATTTGCACTGAAAAACTTAGAATTTACTGAAAAACCCGCATTAGACGAAATGCACAGTGTAGTACATTGTATATGAGTGAGTTGCACTGAAAAACTTAGAATTTACTGAAAAACCCGCATTAGACGAAATGCACACTGTAGTACATTGTATATGAGTGACTTGCACTGAAAAACTTAGAATTTACTGAAAAACCCGCATTAGACGAAATGCACAGTGTAGTACATTGTATATGCGTTAGTTGCACTAAAAAAATTAGAATTTACTGAAAACCCGCATTAGACGAAATGCACAGTGTAGTACATTGTATATGAGTGAGTTGCACTGAAAAATTTAGAATTTACTGAAAAACACGCATTAGACGAAATGCACAGTGTAGTACATTGTATATGCGTTAGTTGCACTAAAAAAATTAGAATTTACTGAAAAACCCGCATTAGACGAAATGCACAGTGTAGTACATTGTATATGAGTGAGTTGCACTGAAAAACTTAGAATTTACTGAAAAACCCGCATTAGACGAAATGCACAGTGTAGTACATTGTATATGAGTGAGTTGCACTGAAAAACTTAGAATTTACTGAAAAACCCGCATTAGACGAAATGCACAGTGTAGTACATAGTATATGAGTGAGTTGCACTGAAAAACTTAGAATTTACTGAAAAACACGCATTAGACGAAATGCACAGTGTAGTACATTGTATATGCGTTAGTTGCACTAAAAAAATTAGAATTTACTGAAAAACCCGCATTAGACGAAATGCACAGTGTAGTACACTGTATATGAGTGAGTTGCACTGAAAAACTTAGAATTTACTGAAAAACCCGCATAAGACGAAATGCACAGTGTAGTACATAGTATATGAGTGAGTTGCACTGAAAAACTTAGAATTTACTGAAAAACCCGCATTAGAGGAAATGCACAGTGTAGTACATTGTATATGAGTGAGTTGCACTGAAAAACTTAGAATTTACTGAAAAACCCGCATTAGACGAAATGCACAGTGTAGTACATTGTATATGAGTGAGTTGCACTGAAAAACTTAGAATTTACTGAAAAACCCGCATTAGACGAAATGCACAGTGTAGTACATTGTATATGAGTGAGTTGCACTGAAAAACTTAGAATTTACTGAAAAACCCGCATTAGACAAAATGCACAGTGTAGTACATTGTATATGAGTGAGTTGCACTGAAAAAATTAAAATTTACTGAAAAACCCGCATTAGACGAAATGCACAGTGTAGTACATTGTATATGAGTGAGTTGCACTGAAAAACTTAGAATTTACTGAAAAACCCGCATTAGACGAAATGCACAGTGTAGTACATTGTATATGAGTGAGTTGCACTGAAAAACTTAGAATTTACTGAAAAACCCGCATTAGAGGAAATGCACAGTGTAGTACATAGTATATGAGTGAGTTGCACTGAAAAACTTAGAATTTACTGAAAAACCCGCATTAGATGAAATGCACAGTGTAGTACATTGTATATGAGTGAGTTGCACTGAAAAACTTAGAATTTACTGAAAAACCCGCATTAGACGAAATGCACAGTGTAGTACATTGTATATGAGTGAGTTGCACTGAAAAACTTAGAATTTACTGAAAAACCCGCATTAGACGAAATGCACAGTGTAGTACATTGTATATGAGTGAGTTGCACTGAAAAACTTAGAATTTACTGAAAAACCCGCATTAGACGAAATGCACAGTGTAGTACATTGTATATGAGTGAGTTGCACTGAAAAACTTAGAATTTACTGAAAAACCCGCATTAGACGAAATGCACAGTGTAGTACATTGTATATGAGTGAGTTGCACTGAAAAACTTAGAATTTACTGAAAAACCCGCATTAGACGAAATGCACAGTGTAGTACATTGTATATGAGTGAGTTGCACTGAAAAACTTAGAATTTACTGAAAAACCCGCATTAGACGAAATGCACAGTGTAGTACATTGTATATGAGTGAGTTGCACTGAAAAACTTAGAATTTACTGAAAAACACGCATTAGACGAAATGCACAGTGTAGTACATTGTATATGAGTGAGTTGCACTGAAAAACTTAGAATTTACTGAAAAACCCGCATTAGACGAAATGCACAGTGTAGTACATTGTATATGAGTGAGTTGCACTGAAAAACTTAGAATTTACTGAAAAACCCGCATTAGAAGAAATGCACAGTGTAGTACATTGTATATGAGTGAGTTGCACTGAAAAACTTAGAATTTACTGAAAAACCCGCATTAGACGAAATGCACAGTGTAGTACATTGTATATGAGTGAGTTGCACTGAAAAACTTAGAATTTACTGAAAAACCCGCATTAGAAGAAATGCACAGTGTAGTACATTGTATATGAGTGAGTTGCACTGAAAAACTTAGAATTTACTGAAAAACACGCATTAGACGAAATGCACAGTGTAGTACATTGTATATGCGTTAGTTGCACTAAAAAAATTAGAATTTACTGAAAAACCCGCATTAGACGAAATGCACAGTGTAGTACATTGTATATGAGTGAGTTGCACTGAAAAACTTAGAATTTACTGAAAAACCCGCATTAGACGAAATGCACAGTGTAGTACATAGTATATGAGTGAGTTGCACTGAAAAACTTAGAATTTACTGAAAAACACGCATTAGACGAAATGCACAGTGTAGTACATTGTATATGCGTTAGTTGCACTAAAAAAATTAGAATTTACTGAAAAACCCGCATTAGACGAAATGCACAGTGTAGTACATTGTATATGAGTGAGTTGCACTGAAAAACTTAGAATTTACTGAAAAACCCGCATTAGACGAAATGCACAGTGTAGTACATTGTATATGAGTGAGTTGCACTGAAAAACTTAGAATTTACTGAAAAACCCGCATTAGTCGAAATGCACAGTGTAGTACATTGTATATGAGTGAGTTGCACTGAAAAACTTAGAATTTACTGAAAAACACGCATTAGACGAAATGCACAGTGTAGTACATTGTATATGCGTTAGTTGCACTAAAAAAATTAGAATTTACTGAAAAACCCGCATTAGACGAAATGCACAGTGTAGTACATAGTATATGAGTGAGTTGCACTGAAAAACTTAGAATTTACTGAAAAACCCGCATTAGACGAAATGCACAGTGTAGTACATTGTATATGAGTGAGTTGCACTGAAAAACTTAGAATTTACTGAAAAACCCGCATTAGACGAAATGCACAGTGTAGTACATTGTATATGAGTGAGTTGCACTGAAAAACTTAGAATTTACTGAAAAACCCGCATTAGACGAAATGCACAGTGTAGTACATTGTATATGAGTGAGTTGCACTGAAAAACTTAGAATTTACTGAAAAACCCGCATTAGACGAAATGCACAGTGTAGTACATTGTATATGAGTGAGTTGCACTGAAAAACTTAGAATTTACTGAAAAACCCGCATTAGACGAAATGCACAGTGTAGTACATTGTATTTGAGTGAGTTGCACTGAAAAACTTAGAATTTACTGAAAAACCCGCATTAGACGAAATGCACAGTGTAGTACATTGTATATGAGTGAGTTGCACTGAAAAACTTAGAATTTACTGAAAAACCCGCATTAGACGAAATGCACAGTGTAGTACATAGTACATGAGTGAGTTGCACTGAAAAACTTAGAATTTACTGAAAAACCCGCATTAGATGAAATGCACAGTGTAGTATATTGTATATGAGTGATTTGCACTGAAAAACTTAGAATTTACTGAAAAACCCGCATTAGACGAAATGCACAGTGTAGTACATTGTATATGAGTGAGTTGCACTGAAAAACTTAGAATTTACTGAAAAACCCGCATTAGACGAAATGCACACTGTAGTACATTGTATATGAGTGACTTGCACTGAAAAACTTAGAATTTACTGAAAAACCCGCATTAGACGAAATGCACAGTGTAGTACATTGTATATGCGTTAGTTGCACTAAAAAAATTAGAATTTACTGAAAACCCGCATTAGACGAAATGCACAGTGTAGTACATAGTATATGAGTGAGTTGCACTGAAAAACTTAGAATTTACTGAAAAACCCGCATTAGACGAAATGCACAGTGTAGTACATTGTATATGAGTGAGTTGCACTGAAAAACTTTAATTTACTGAAAAACCCGCATTAGACGAAATGCACAGTGTAGTACATTGTATATGAGTGAGTTGCACTGAAAAACTTAGAATTTACTGAAAAACCCGCATTAGACGAAATGCACAGTGTAGTACATAGTATATGAGTGAGTTGCACTGAAAAACTTAGAATTTACTGAAAAACCGCATTAGACGAAATGCACAGTGTAGTACATTGTATATGAGTGAGTTGCACTGAAAAACTTAGAATTTACTGAAAAACCCGCATTAGACGAAATGCACAGTGTAGTACATTGTATATGAGTGAGTTGCACTGAAAAACTTAGAATTTACTGAAAAACCCGCATTAGACGAAATGCACAGTGTAGTACATAGTATATGAGTGAGTTGCACTGAAAAACTTAGAATTTACTGAAAAACCCGCATTAGACGAAATGCACACTGTAGTACATTGTATATGAGTGAGTTGCACTGAAAAACTTAGAATTTACTGAAAAACCCGCATTAGACGAAATGCACAGTGTAGTACATTGTATATGCGTTAGTTGCACTAAAAAAATTAGAATTTACTGAAAACCCGCATTAGACGAAATGCACAGTGTAGTACATAGTATATGAGTGAGTTGCACTGAAAAACTTAGAATTTACTGAAAAACCCGCATTAGACGAAATGCACAGTGTAGTACATTGTATATGAGTGAGTTGCACTGAAAAACTTTAATTTACTGAAAAACCCGCATTAGACGAAATGCACAGTGTAGTACATTGTATATGAGTGAGTTGCACTGAAAAACTTAGAATTTACTGAAAAACCCGCATTAGACGAAATGCACAGTGTAGTACATTGTATATGCGTTAGTTGCACTAAAAAAATTAGAATTTACTGAAAACCCGCATTAGACGAAATGCACAGTGTAGTACATAGTATATGAGTGAGTTGCACTGAAAAACTTAGAATTTACTGAAAAACCCGCATTAGACGAAATGCACAGTGTAGTACATTGTATATGAGTGAGTTGCACTGAAAAACTTTAATTTACTGAAAAACCCGCATTAGACGAAATGCACAGTGTAGTACATTGTATATGAGTGAGTTGCACTGAAAAACTTAGAATTTACTGAAAAACCCGCATTAGACGAAATGCACAGTGTAGTACATTGTATATGAGTGAGTTGCACTGAAAAACTTAGAATTTACTGAAAAACCCGCATTAGACGAAATGCACAGTGTAGTACATTGTATATGAGTGAGTTGCACTGAAAAACTTAGAATTTACTGAAAAACCCGCATTAGACGAAATGCACAGTGTAGTACATAGTATATGAGTGAGTTGCACTGAAAAAATTAGAATTTACTGAAAACCCGCATTAGACGAAATGCACAGTGTAGTACATAGTATATGAGTGAGTTGCACTGAAAAACTTAGAATTTACTGAAAAACCCGCATTAGACGAAATGCACAGTGTAGTACATTGTATATGAGTGAGTTGCACTGAAAAACTTTAATTTACTGAAAAACCCGCATTAGACGAAATGCACAGTGTAGTACATTGTATATGAGTGAGTTGCACTGAAAAACTTAGAATTTACTGAAAAACCCGCATTAGACGAAATGCACAGTGTAGTACATTGTATATGAGTGAGTTGCACTGAAAAACTTAGAATTTACTGAAAAACCCGCATTAGACGAAATGCACAGTGTAGTACATTGTATATGAGTGAGTTGCACTGAAAAACTTAGAATTTACTGAAAAACCCGCATTAGACGAAATGCACAGTGTAGTACATAGTATATGAGTGAGTTGCACTGAAAAACTTAGA
Organism: Mus caroli; assembly: GCF_978045245.1. Taxonomy (NCBI): domain Eukaryota; kingdom Metazoa; phylum Chordata; class Mammalia; order Rodentia; family Muridae; genus Mus; species Mus caroli. Next base: position 61,378 of record NW_028227589.1, read on the forward strand.
ATTTACTGAAAAACCCGCATTAGACGAAATGCACAGTGTAGTACATAGTATATGAGTGAGTTGCACTGAAAAACTTAGAATTTACTGAAAAACCCGCATTAGACGAAATGCACACTGTAGTACATTGTATATGAGTGAGTTGCACTGAAAAACTTAGAATTTACTGAAAAACCCGCATTAGACGAAATGCACAGTGTAGTACATTGTATATGCGTTAGTTGCACTGAAAAAATTAGAATTTACTGAAAACCCGCATTAGACGAAATGCACAGTGTAGTACATAGTATATGAGTGAGTTGCACTGAAAAACTTAGAATTTACTGAAAAACCCGCATTAGACGAAATGCACAGTGTAGTACATTGTATATGAGTGAGTTGCACTGAAAAACTTTAATTTACTGAAAAACCCGCATTAGACGAAATGCACAGTGTAGTACATTGTATATGAGTGAGTTGCACTGAAAAACTTAGAATTTACTGAAAAACCCGCATTAGACGAAATGCACAGTGTAGTACATTGTATATGAGTGAGTTGCACTGAAAAACTTAGAATTTACTGAAAAACCCGCATTAGACGAAATGCACAGTGTAGTACATTGTATATGAGTGAGTTGCACTGAAAAACTTAGAATTTACTGAAAAACCCGCATTAGACGAAATGCACAGTGTAGTACATAGTATATGAGTGAGTTGCACTGAAAAACTTAGAATTTACTGAAAAACCCGCATTAGACGAAATGCACAGTGTAGTACATTGTATATGAGTGAGTTGCACTGAAAAACTTAGAATTTACTGAAAAACCCGCATTAGACGAAATGCACAGTGTAGTACATTGTATATGAGTGAGTTGCACTGAAAAACTTAGAATTTACTGAAAAACCCGCATTAGACGAAATGCACAGTGTAGTACATAGTATATGAGTGAGTTGCACTGAAAAACTTAGATTTTACTGAAAAACCCGCATTAGACGAAATGCACAGTGTAGTACATAGTATATGAGTGAGTTGCACTGAAAAACTTAGAATTTACTGAAAAACCCGCATTAGAAGAAATGCACAGTGTAGTACATTGTATATGAGTGAGTTGCACTGAAAAACTTAGAATTTACTGAAAAAACCGCATTAGACGAAATGCACAGTGTAGTACATTGTATATGAGTGAGTTGCACTGAAAAACTTAGAATTTACTGAAAAACCCGCATTAGACGAAATGCACAGTGTAGTACATTGTATATGAGTGAGTTGCACTGAAAAACTTAGAATTTACTGAAAAACCCGCATTAGAAGAAATGCAGAGTGTAGTACATTGTATATGAGTGAGTTGCACTGAAAAACTTAGAATTTACTGAAAAACCCGCATTAGACGAAATGCACAGTGTAGTACATTGTATATGAGTGAATTGCACTGAAAAACTTAGAATTTACTGAAAAACCTGCATTAGACGAAATGCACAGTGTAGTACATTGTATATGAGTGAGTTGCACTGAAAAATTTAGAATTTACTGAAAAACCCGCATTAGACGAAATGCACAGTGTAGTACATAGTATATGAGTGAGTTGCACTGAAAAACTTAGAATTTACTGAAAAACCCGCATTAGACGAAATGCACAGTATAGTACATAGTATATGAGTGAGTTGCACTGAAAAACTTAGAATTTACTGAAAAACCCGCATAGCCGAAATGCACAGTGTAGTACATTGTATATGAGTGAGTTGCACTGAAAAACTTAGAATTTACTGAAAAACCCGCATTAGACGAAATGCACAGTGTAGTACATTGTATATGCGTTAGTTGCACTAAAAAACTTAGAATTTACTGAAAACCCGCATTAGACGAAATGCACAGTGTAGTACATAGTATATGAGTGAGTTGCACTGAAAAACTTAGAATTTACTGAAAAACCCGCATTAGACGAAATGCACAGTGTAGTACATTGTATATGAGTGAGTTGCACTGAAAAACTTTAATTTACTGAAAAACCCGCATTAGACGAAATGCACAGTGTAGTACATTGTATATGAGTGAGTTGCACTGAAAAACTTAGAATTTACTGAAAAACCCGTATTAGACTAAATGCACAGTGTAGTACATAGTATATGAGTGACTTGCACTGAAAAACTTAGAATTTACTGAAAAACCCGCATTAGACGAAATGCACAGTGTAGTACATAGTATATGAGTGAGTTGCACTGAAAAACTTAGAATTTACTGAAAAACCCGCATTAGACGAAATGCACAGTGTAGTACATTGTATATGAGTGAGTTGCACTGAAAAACTTAGAATTTACTGAAAAACCCGCATTAGACGAAATGCACAGTGTAGTACATTGTATATGAGTGAGTTGCACTGAAAAACTTAGAATTTACTGAAAAACCCGCATTAGACGAAATGCACAGTGTAGTACATTGTATATGAGTGAGTTGCACTGAAAAACTTAGAATTTACTGAAAAACCCGCATTAGAAGAAATGCACAGTGTAGTACATAGTATATGAGTGAGTTGCACTGAAAAACTTAGAATTTACTGAAAAACCCGCATTAGACGAAATGCACAGTGTAGTACATTGTATATGAGTGACTTGCACTGAAAAACTTAGAATTTACTGAAAAACCCGCATTAGACGAAATGCACAGTGTAGTAAATTGTATATGAGTGAGTTGCACTGAAAAACTTAGAATTTACTGAAAAACCCGCATTAGAAGAAATGCAGAGTGTAGTACATTGTATATGAGTGAGTTGCACTGAAAAACTTAGAATTTACTGAACAACCCGCATTAGACAAAATGCACAGTGTAGTACATTGTATATGAGTGAGTTGCACTGAAAAACTTAGAATTTACTGAAAAACCCGCATTAGACGAAATGCAGAGTGTAGTACATTGTATATGAGTGAGTTGCACTGAAAAATTTAGAATTTACTGAAAAACCCGCATTAGACGAAATGCACAGTATAGTACATAGTATATGAGTGAGTTGCACTGAAAAACTTAGAATTTACTGAAAAACCCGCATTAGACGAAATGCACAGTATAGTACATAGTATATGAGTGAGTTGCACTGAAAAACTTAGAATTTACTGAAAAACCCGCATTAGACGAAATGCACAGTGTAGTACATTGTATATGAGTGAGTTGCACTGAAAAACTTAGAATTTACTGAAAAACCCACATTAGCCGAAATGCACAGTGTAGTACATTGTATATGAGTGAGTTGCACTAAAAAACTTAGAATTTACTGAAAAACCCGCATTAGCCGAAATGCACAGTGTAGTACATTGTATATGCGTTAGTTGCACTAAAAAAATTAGAATTTACTGAAAAACCCGCATTAGACGAAATGCACAGTGTAGTACATTGTATATGAGTGAGTTGCACTGAAAAACTTAGAATTTACTGAAAAACCCGCATTAGACGAAATGCACAGTGTAGTACATTGTATATGAGTGAGTTGCACTGAAAAACTTAGAATTTACTGAAAAACCCGCATTAGACGAAATGCACAGTGTAGTACATTGTATATGAGTAGGTTGCACTGAAAAACTTAGAATTTACTGAAAAACACGCATTAGACGAAATGCACAGTGTAGTACATTGTATATGAGTGAGTTGCACTGAAAAACTTAGAATTTACTGAAAAACCCGCATTAGAAGAAATGCACAGTGTAGTACATTGTATATGAGTGAGTTGCACTGAAAAACTTAGAATTTACTGAAAAACCCGCATTAGACGAAATGCACAGTGTAGTACATTGTATATGAGTGAGTTGCACTGAAAAACTTAGAATTTACTGAAAAACACGCATTAGACGAAATGCACAGTGTAGTACATTGTATATGAGTGAGTTGCACTGAAAAACTTAGAATTTACTGAAAAACACGCATTAGACGAAATGCACAGTGTAGTACATTGTATATGCGTTAGTTGCACTGAAAAACTTAGAATTTACTGAAAAACCCGCATTAGACGAAATGCACAGTGTAGTACATTGTATATGAGTGAATTGCACTGAAAAACTTAGAATTTACTGAAAAACCTGCATTAGACGAAATGCACAGTGTAGTACATTGTATATGAGTGAGTTGCACTGAAAAATTTAGAATTTACTGAAAAACCCGCATTAGACGAAATGCACAGTGTAGTACATAGTATATGAGTGAGTTGCACTGAAAAACTTAGAATTTACTGAAAAACCCGCATTAGACGAAATGCACAGTATAGTACATAGTATATGAGTGAGTTGCACTGAAAAACTTAGAATTTACTGAAAAACCCGCATAGCCGAAATGCACAGTGTAGTACATTGTATATGAGTGAGTTGCACTGAAAAACTTAGAATTTACTGAAAAACCCGCATTAGACGAAATGCACAGTGTAGTACATTGTATATGCGTTAGTTGCACTAAAAAACTTAGAATTTACTGAAAACCCGCATTAGACGAAATGCACAGTGTAGTACATAGTATATGAGTGAGTTGCACTGAAAAACTTAGAATTTACTGAAAAACCCGCATTAGACGAAATGCACAGTGTAGTACATTGTATATGAGTGAGTTGCACTGAAAAACTTTAATTTACTGAAAAACCCGCATTAGACGAAATGCACAGTGTAGTACATTGTATATGAGTGAGTTGCACTGAAAAACTTAGAATTTACTGAAAAACCCACATTAGCCGAAATGCACAGTGTAGTACATTGTATATGAGTGAGTTGCACTAAAAAACTTAGAATTTACTGAAAAACCCGCATTAGCCGAAATGCACAGTGTAGTACATTGTATATGCGTTAGTTGCACTAAAAAAATTAGAATTTACTGAAAAACCCGCATTAGACGAAATGCACAGTGTAGTACATTGTATATGAGTGAGTTGCACTGAAAAACTTAGAATTTACTGAAAAACCCGCATTAGACGAAATGCACAGTGTAGTACATTGTATATGAGTGAGTTGCACTGAAAAACTTAGAATTTACTGAAAAACCCGCATTAGACGAAATGCACAGTGTAGTACATTGTATATGAGTAGGTTGCACTGAAAAACTTAGAATTTACTGAAAAACACGCATTAGACGAAATGCACAGTGTAGTACATTGTATATGAGTGAGTTGCACTGAAAAACTTAGAATTTACTGAAAAACCCGCATTAGAAGAAATGCACAGTGTAGTACATTGTATATGAGTGAGTTGCACTGAAAAACTTAGAATTTACTGAAAAACCCGCATTAGACGAAATGCACAGTGTAGTACATTGTATATGAGTGAGTTGCACTGAAAAACTTAGAATTTACTGAAAAACACGCATTAGACGAAATGCACAGTGTAGTACATTGTATATGAGTGAGTTGCACTGAAAAACTTAGAATTTACTGAAAAACACGCATTAGACGAAATGCACAGTGTAGTACATTGTATATGCGTTAGTTGCACTGAAAAACTTAGAATTTACTGAAAAACCCGCATTAGACGAAATGCACAGTGTAGTACATTGTATATGAGTGAATTGCACTGAAAAACTTAGAATTTACTGAAAAACCTGCATTAGACGAAATGCACAGTGTAGTACATTGTATATGAGTGAGTTGCACTGAAAAATTTAGAATTTACTGAAAAACCCGCATTAGACGAAATGCACAGTGTAGTACATAGTATATGAGTGAGTTGCACTGAAAAACTTAGAATTTACTGAAAAACCCGCATTAGACGAAATGCACAGTATAGTACATAGTATATGAGTGAGTTGCACTGAAAAACTTAGAATTTACTGAAAAACCCGCATAGCCGAAATGCACAGTGTAGTACATTGTATATGAGTGAGTTGCACTGAAAAACTTAGAATTTACTGAAAAACCCGCATTAGACGAAATGCACAGTGTAGTACATTGTATATGCGTTAGTTGCACTAAAAAACTTAGAATTTACTGAAAACCCGCATTAGACGAAATGCACAGTGTAGTACATAGTATATGAGTGAGTTGCACTGAAAAACTTAGAATTTACTGAAAAACCCGCATTAGACGAAATGCACAGTGTAGTACATTGTATATGAGTGAGTTGCACTGAAAAACTTTAATTTACTGAAAAACCCGCATTAGACGAAATGCACAGTGTAGTACATTGTATATGAGTGAGTTGCACTGAAAAACTTAGAATTTACTGAAAAACCCGTATTAGACTAAATGCACAGTGTAGTACATAGTATATGAGTGACTTGCACTGAAAAACTTAGAATTTACTGAAAAACCCGCATTAGACGAAATGCACAGTGTAGTACATAGTATATGAGTGAGTTGCACTGAAAAACTTAGAATTTACTGAAAAACCCGCATTAGACGAAATGCACAGTGTAGTACATTGTATATGAGTGAGTTGCACTGAAAAACTTAGAATTTACTGAAAAACCCGCATTAGACGAAATGCACAGTGTAGTACATTGTATATGAGTGAGTTGCACTGAAAAACTTAGAATTTACTGAAAAACCCGCATTAGACGAAATGCACAGTGTAGTACATTGTATATGAGTGAGTTGCACTGAAAAACTTAGAATTTACTGAAAAACCCGCATTAGAAGAAATGCACAGTGTAGTACATAGTATATGAGTGAGTTGCACTGAAAAACTTAGAATTTACTGAAAAACCCGCATTAGACGAAATGCACAGTGTAGTACATTGTATATGAGTGACTTGCACTGAAAAACTTAGAATTTACTGAAAAACCCGCATTAGACGAAATGCACAGTGTAGTAAATTGTATATGAGTGAGTTGCACTGAAAAACTTAGAATTTACTGAAAAACCCGCATTAGAAGAAATGCAGAGTGTAGTACATTGTATATGAGTGAGTTGCACTGAAAAACTTAGAATTTACTGAACAACCCGCATTAGACAAAATGCACAGTGTAGTACATTGTATATGAGTGAGTTGCACTGAAAAACTTAGAATTTACTGAAAAACCCGCATTAGACGAAATGCAGAGTGTAGTACATTGTATATGAGTGAGTTGCACTGAAAAATTTAGAATTTACTGAAAAACCCGCATTAGACGAAATGCACAGTATAGTACATAGTATATGAGTGAGTTGCACTGAAAAACTTAGAATTTACTGAAAAACCCGCATTAGACGAAATGCACAGTATAGTACATAGTATATGAGTGAGTTGCACTGAAAAACTTAGAATTTACTGAAAAACCCGCATTAGACGAAATGCACAGTGTAGTACATTGTATATGAGTGAGTTGCACTGAAAAACTTAGAATTTACTGAAAAACCCACATTAGCCGAAATGCACAGTGTAGTACATTGTATATGAGTGAGTTGCACTAAAAAACTTAGAATTTACTGAAAAACCCGCATTAGCCGAAATGCACAGTGTAGTACATTGTATATGCGTTAGTTGCACTAAAAAAATTAGAATTTACTGAAAAACCCGCATTAGACGAAATGCACAGTGTAGTACATTGTATATGAGTGAGTTGCACTGAAAAACTTAGAATTTACTGAAAAACCCGCATTAGACGAAATGCACAGTGTAGTACATTGTATATGAGTGAGTTGCACTGAAAAACTTAGAATTTACTGAAAAACCCGCATTAGACGAAATGCACAGTGTAGTACATTGTATATGAGTAGGTTGCACTGAAAAACTTAGAATTTACTGAAAAACACGCATTAGACGAAATGCACAGTGTAGTACATTGTATATGAGTGAGTTGCACTGAAAAACTTAGAATTTACTGAAAAACCCGCATTAGAAGAAATGCACAGTGTAGTACATTGTATATGAGTGAGTTGCACTGAAAAACTTAGAATTTACTGAAAAACCCGCATTAGACGAAATGCACAGTGTAGTACATTGTATATGAGTGAGTTGCACTGAAAAACTTAGAATTTACTGAAAAACACGCATTAGACGAAATGCACAGTGTAGTACATTGTATATGAGTGAGTTGCACTGAAAAACTTAGAATTTACTGAAAAACACGCATTAGACGAAATGCACAGTGTAGTACATTGTATATGCGTTAGTTGCACTAAAAAAATTAGAATTTACTGAAAAACCCGCATTAGACGAAATGCACAGTGTAGTAAATTGTATATGAGTGAGTTGCACTGAAAAACTTACAATTTACTGAAAAACCCTCATTAGACAAAATGCACAGTGTAGTACATTGTATATGAGTGAGTTGCACTGAAAAACTTAGTATTTACTGAAAAACCCGCATTAGACCAAATGCACAGTGTAGTACATTGTATATGAGTGAGTTGCACTGAAAAACTTAGAATTTACTGAAAAACCCGCATTAGAGGAAATGCACAGTGTAGTACATTGTATATGAGTGAGTTGCACTGAAAAACTTAGAATTTACTGAAAAACCCGCATTAGACGAAATGCACAGTGTAGTACATTGTATATGAGTGAGTTGCACTGAAAAACTTAGAATTTACTGAAAAACCCGCATTAGAAGAAATGCACAGTGTAGTACATTGTATATGAGTGAGTTGCACTGAAAAACTTAGAATTTACTGAAAAATCCGCATTAGACGAAATGCACAGTGTAGTACATTGTATATGAGTGAGTTGCACTGAAAAACTTAGAATTTACTGAAAAACCCGCATTAGACGAAATGCACAGTGTAGTACATTGTATATGAGTGAGTTGCACTGAAAAACTTAGAATTTACTGAAAAACCCGCATTAGACGAAATGCACAGTGTAGTACATTGTATATGAGTGAGTTGCACTGAAAAACTTAGAATTTACTGAAAAACCCGCATTAGACGAAATGCACAGTGTAGTACATTGTATATGAGTGAGTTGCACTGAAAAATTTAGAATTTACTGAAAAACCCGCATTAGACGAAATGCACAGTATAGTACATAGTATATGAGTGAGTTGCACTGAAAAACTTAGAATTTACTGAAAAACCCGCATTAGACGAAATGCACAGTATAGTACATAGTATATGAGTGAGTTGCACTGAAAAACTTAGAATTTACTGAAAAACCCGCATTAGACGAAATGCACAGTGTAGTACATTGTATATGAGTGAGTTGCACTGAAAAACTTAGAATTTACTGAAAAACCCACATTAGCCGAAATGCACAGTGTAGTACATTGTATATGAGTGAGTTGCACTGAAAAACTTAGAATTTACTGAAAAACCCGCATTAGACGAAATGCACAGTGTAGTACATTGTATATGAGTGAGTTGCACTGAAAAACTTAGAATTTACTGAAAAACCCGCATTAGACGAAATGCACAGTGTAGTACATTGTATATGAGTAGGTTGCACTGAAAAACTTAGAATTTACTGAAAAACACGCATTAGACGAAATGCACAGTGTAGTACATTGTATATGAGTGAGTTGCACTGAAAAACTTAGAATTTACTGAAAAACCCGCATTAGAAGAAATGCACAGTGTAGTACATTGTATATGAGTGAGTTGCACTGAAAAACTTAGAATTTACTGAAAAACCCGCATTAGACGAAATGCACAGTGTAGTACATTGTATATGAGTGAGTTGCACTGAAAAACTTAGAATTTACTGAAAAACACGCATTAGACGAAATGCACAGTGTAGTACATTGTATATGAGTGAGTTGCACTGAAAAACTTAGAATTTACTGAAAAACACGCATTAGACGAAATGCACAGTGTAGTACATTGTATATGCGTTAGTTGCACTAAAAAAATTAGAATTTACTGAAAAACCCGCATTAGACGAAATGCACAGTGTAGTAAATTGTATATGAGTGAGTTGCACTGAAAAACTTACAATTTACTGAAAAACCCTCATTAGACAAAATGCACAGTGTAGTACATTGTATATGAGTGAGTTGCACTGAAAAACTTAGTATTTACTGAAAAACCCGCATTAGACCAAATGCACAGTGTAGTACATTGTATATGAGTGAGTTGCACTGAAAAACTTAGAATTTACTGAAAAACCCGCATTAGAGGAAATGCACAGTGTAGTACATTGTATATGAGTGAGTTGCACTGAAAAACTTAGAATTTACTGAAAAACCCGCATTAGACGAAATGCACAGTGTAGTACATTGTATATGAGTGAGTTGCACTGAAAAACTTAGAATTTACTGAAAAACCCGCATTAGAAGAAATGCACAGTGTAGTACATTGTATATGAGTGAGTTGCACTGAAAAACTTAGAATTTACTGAAAAATCCGCATTAGACGAAATGCACAGTGTAGTACATTGTATATGAGTGAGTTGCACTGAAAAACTTAGAATTTACTGAAAAACCCGCATTAGACGAAATGCACAGTGTAGTACATTGTATATGAGTGAGTTGCACTGAAAAACTTAGAATTTACTGAAAAACCCGCATTAGACGAAATGCACAGTGTAGTACATTGTATATGAGTGAGTTGCACTGAAAAACTTAGAATTTACTGAAAAACCCGCATTAGACGAAATGCACAGTGTAGTACATTGTATATGAGTGAGTTGCACTGAAAAACTTAGAATTTACTGAAAAACCCGCATTAGACGAAATGCACAGTGTAGTACATAGTATATGAGTGAGTTGCACTGAAAAACTTAGAATTTACTGAAAAACCCGCATTAGACGAAATGCACAGTGTAGTACATTGTATATGAGTGAGTTGCACTGAAAAACTTAGAATTTACTGAAAAACACGCATTAGACGAAATGCACAGTGTAGTACATTGTATATGCGTTAGTTGCACTAAAAAAATTAGAATTTACTGAAAAACCCGCATTAGACGAAATGCACAGTGTAGTACATTGTATATGAGTGAGTTGCACTGAAAAACTTAGAATTTACTGAAAAACCCGCATTAGACGAAATGCACAGTGTAGTACATAGTATATGAGTGAGTTGCACTGAAAAACTTAGAATATACTGAAAAACCCGCATTAGACGAAATGCACAGTGTAGTACATTGTATATGAGTGAGTTGCACTGAAAAACTTAGAATTTACTGAAAAACCCGCATTAGACGAAATGCACAGTGTAGTACATTGTATATGAGTGAGTTGCACTGAAAAACTTAGAATTTACTGAAAAACCCGCATTAGACGAAATGCACAGTGTAGTACATTGTATATGCGTTAGTTACACTAAAAAAATTAGAATTTACTGAAAAACCCGCATTAGACGAAATGCACAGTGTAGTACATTTTATATGAGTGAGTTGCACTGAAAACCTTAGAATTTACTGAAAAACCCGCATTAGACGAAATGCACAGTGTAGTACATAGTATATGAGTGAGTTGCACTGAAAAACTTAGAATTTACTGAAAAACCCGCATTAGAGGAAATGCACAGTGTAGTACATTGTATATGAGTGAGTTGCACTGAAAAACTTAGAATTTACTGAAAAATCCGCATTAGACGAAATGCACAGTGTAGTACATTGTATATGAGTGAGTTGCACTGAAAAACTTAGAATTTACTGAAAAACCCGCATTAGACGAAATGCACAGTGTAGTACATTGTATATGAGTGAGTTGCACTGAAAAACTTAGAATTTACTGAAAAACCCGCATTAGACGAAATGCACAGTGTAGTACATTGTATATGCGTTAGTTGCACTAAAAAAATTAGAATTTACTGAAAAACCCGCATTAGACGAAATGCACAGTGTAGTACATTTTATATGAGTGAGTTGCACTGAAAACCTTAGAATTTACTGAAAAACCCGCATTAGACGAAATGCACAGTGTAGTACATAGTATATGAGTGAGTTGCACTGAAAAACTTAGAATTTACTGAAAAACCCGCATTAGAGGAAATGCACAGTGTAGTACATTGTATATGAGTGAGTTGCACTGAAAAACTTAGAATTTACTGAAAAATCCGCATTAGACGAAATGCACAGTGTAGTACATTGTATATGAGTGAGTTGCACTGAAAAACTTAGAATTTACTGAAAAACCCGCATTAGACGAAATGCACAGTGTAGTACATTGTTTATGAGTGAGTTGCACTGAAAAACTTAGAATTTACTGAAAAACCCGCATTAGACGAAATGCACAGTGTAGTACATTGTATATGAGTGAGTTGCACTGAAAAACTTAGAATTTACTGAAAAACCCGCATTAGACGAAATGCACAGTGTAGTACATTGTATATGAGTGAGTTGCACTGAAAAACTTAGAATTTACTGAAAAACCCGCATTAGACGAAATGCACAGTGTAGTACATTGTATATGAGTGAGTTGCACTGAAAAACTTAGAATTTACTGAAAAACCCGCATTAGACGAAATGCACAGTGTAGTACATAGTATATGAGTGAGTTGCACTGAAAAACTTAGAATTTACTGAAAAACCCGCATTAGACGAAATGCACAGTGTAGTACATTGTATATGAGTGAGTTGCACTGAAAAACTTAGAATTTACTGAAAAACACGCATTAGACGAAATGCACAGTGTAGTACATTGTATATGCGTTAGTTGCACTACAAAAATTAGAATTTACTGAAAAACCCGCATTAGACGAAATGCACAGTGTAGTACATTGTATATGAGTGAGTTGCACTGAAAAACTTAGAATTTACTGAAAAACCCGCATTAGACGAAATGCACAGTGTAGTACATAGTATATGAGTGAGTTGCACTGAAAAACTTAGAATATACTGAAAAACCCGCATTAGACGAAATGCACAGTGTAGTACATTGTATATGAGTGAGTTGCACTGAAAAACTTAGAATTTACTGAAAAATCCGCATTAGACGAAATGCACAGTGTAGTACATTGAATATGAGTGAGTTGCACTGAAAAACTTAGAATTTACTGAAAAACCCGCATTAGACGAAATGCACAGTGTAGTACATTGTTTATGAGTGAGTTGCCCTGAAAAACTTAGAATTTACTGAAAAACCCGCATTAGACGAAATGCACAGTGTAGTACATTGTATATGAGTGAGTTGCACTGAAAAACTTAGAATTAACTGAAAAACCCGCATTAGACGAAATGCACAGTGTAGTACATTGTATATGAGTGAGTTGCACTGAAAAACTTAGAATTTACTGAAAAACCCGCATTAGACGAAATGCACAGTGTAGTAAATTGTATATGAGTGAGTTGCACTGAAAAACTTAGAATTTACTGAAAAACCCGCATTAGACGAAATGCACAGTGTAGTACATAGTATATGAGTGAGTTGCACTGAAAAACTTAGAATTTACTGAAAAACCCGCATTAGACGAAATGCACAGTGTAGTACATTGTATATGAGTGAGTTGCACTGAAAAACTTAGAATTTACTGAAATACCCGCATTTGAAGAAATGCACAGTGTAGTACATTGTATATGAGTGAGTTGCACTGAAAAACTTAGAATTTACTGAAAAACCCGCATTAGACGAAATGCACAGTGTAGTACATTGTATATGAGTGAGTTGCACTGAAAAACTTAGAATTTACTGAAAAACACGCATTAGACGAAATGCACAGTGTAGTACATTGTATATGAGTGAGTTGCACTGAAAAACTTAGAATTTACTGAAAAACACGCATTAGACGAAATGCACAGTGTAGTACATTGTATATGCGTTAGTTTCACTAAAAAAATTAGAATTTACTGAAAAACCCGCATTAGACGAAATGCACAGTGTAGTAAATTGTATATGAGTGAGTTGCACTGAAAAACTTACAATTTACTGAAAAACCCTCATTAGACAAAATGCACAGTGTAGTACATTGTATATGAGTGAGTTGCACTGAAAAACTTAGTATTTACTGAAAAACCCGCATTAGACCAAATGCACAGTGTAGTACATTGTATATGAGTGAGTTGCACTGAAAAACTTAGAATTTACTGAAAAACCCGCATTAGAGGAAATGCACAGTGTAGTACATTGTATATGAGTGAGTTGCACTGAAAAACTTAGAATTTACTGAAAAACCCGCATTAGACGAAATGCACAGTGTAGTACATTGTATATGAGTGAGTTGCACTGAAAAACTTAGAATTTACTGAAAAACCCGCATTAGAAGAAATGCACAGTGTAGTACATTGTATATGAGTGAGTTGCACTGAAAAACTTAGAATTTACTGAAAAATCCGCATTAGACGAAATGCACAGTGTAGTACATTGTATATGAGTGAGTTGCACTGAAAAACTTAGAATTTACTGAAAAACCCGCATTAGACGAAATGCACAGTGTAGTACATTGTATATGAGTGAGTTGCACTGAAAAACTTAGAATTTACTGAAAAACCCGCATTAGACGAAATGCACAGTGTAGTACATTGTATATGAGTGAGTTGCACTGAAAAACTTAGAATTTACTGAAAAACCCGCATTAGACGAAATGCACAGTGTAGTACATTGTATATGAGTGAGTTGCACTGAAAAACTTAGAATTTACTGAAAAACCCGCATTAGACGAAATGCACAGTGTAGTACATAGTATATGAGTGAGTTGCACTGAAAAACTTAGAATTTACTGAAAAACCCGCATTAGACGAAATGCACAGTGTAGTACATTGTATATGAGTGACTTGCACTGAAAAACTTAGAATTTACTGAAAAACACGCATTAGACGAAATGCACAGTGTAGTACATTGTATATGCGTTAGTTGCACTAAAAAAATTAGAATTTACTGAAAAACCCGCATTAGACGAAATGCACAGTGTAGTACATTGTATATGAGTGAGTTGCACTGAAAAACTTAGAATTTACTGAAAAACCCGCATTAGACGAAATGCACAGTGTAGTACATAGTATATGAGTGAGTTGCACTGAAAAACTTAGAATATACTGAAAAACCCGCATTAGACGAAATGCACAGTGTAGTACATTGTATATGAGTGAGTTGCACTGAAAAACTTAGAATTTACTGAAAAACCCGCATTAGACGAAATGCACAGTGTAGTACATAGTATATGAGTGAGTTGCACTGAAAAACTTAGAATATACTGAAAAACCCGCATTAGACGAAATGCACAGTGTAGTACATTGTATATGAGTGAGTTGCACTGAAAAACTTAGAATTTACTGAAAAATCCGCATTAGACGAAATGCACAGTGTAGTACATTGAATATGAGTGAGTTGCACTGAAAAACTTAGAATTTACTGAAAAACCCGCATTAGACGAAATGCACAGTGTAGTACATTGTTTATGAGTGAGTTGCCCTGAAAAACTTAGAATTTACTGAAAAACCCGCATTAGACGAAATGCACAGTGTAGTACATTGTATATGAGTGAGTTGCACTGAAAAACTTAGAATTAACTGAAAAACCCGCATTAGACGAAATGCACAGTGTAGTACATTGTATATGAGTGAGTTGCACTGAAAAACTTAGAATTTACTGAAAAACCCGCATTAGACGAAATGCACAGTGTAGTAAATTGTATATGAGTGAGTTGCACTGAAAAACTTAGAATTTACTGAAAAACCCGCATTAGACGAAATGCACAGTGTAGTACATAGTATATGAGTGAGTTGCACTGAAAAACTTAGAATTTACTGAAAAACCCGCATTAGACGAAATGCACAGTGTAGTACATTGTATATGAGTGAGTTGCACTGAAAAACTTAGAATTTACTGAAAAACCCGCATTAGAAGAAATGCACAGTGTAGTACATTGTATATGAGTGAGTTGCACTGAAAAACTTAGAATTTACTGAAAAACCCGCATTAGACGAAATGCACAGTGTAGTACATTGTATATGAGTGAGTTGCACTGAAAAACTTAGAATTTACTGAAAAACACGCATTAGACAAAATGCACAGTGTAGTACATTGTATATGAGTGAGTTGCACTGAAAAACTTAGAATTTACTGAAAACACGCATTAGACGAAATGCACAGTGTAGTACATTGTATATGCGTTAGTTGCACTAAAAAAATTAGAATTTACTGAAAAACCCGCATTAGACGAAATGCACAGTGTAGTAAATTGTATATGAGTGAGTTGCACTGAAAAACTTACAATTTACTGAAAAACCCTCATTAGACAAAATGCACAGTGTAGTACATTGTATATGAGTGAGTTGCACTGAAAAACTTAGTATTTACTGAAAAACCCGCATTAGACCAAATGCACAGTGTAGTACATTGTATATGAGTGAGTTGCACTGAAAAACTTAGAATTTACTGAAAAACCCGCATTAGAGGAAATGCACAGTGTAGTACATTGTATATGAGTGAGTTGCACTGAAAAACTTAGAATTTACTGAAAAACCCGCATTAGACGAAATGCACAGTGTAGTACATTGTATATGAGTGAGTTGCACTGAAAAACTTAGAATTTACTGAAAAACCCGCATTAGAAGAAATGCACAGTGTAGTACATTGTATATGAGTGAGTTGCACTGAAAAACTTAGAATTTACTGAAAAATCCGCATTAGACGAAATGCACAGTGTAGTACATTGTATATGAGTGAGTTGCACTGAAAAACTTAGAATTTACTGAAAAATCCGCATTAGACGAAATGCACAGTGTAGTACATTGTATATGAGTGAGTTGCACTGAAAAACTTAGAATTTACTGAAAAACCCGCATTAGACGAAATGCACAGTGTAGTACATTGTATATGAGTGAGTTGCACTGAAAAACTTAGAATTTACTGAAAAACCCGCATTAGACGAAATGCACAGTGTAGTACATTGTATATGAGTGAGTTGCACTGAAAAACTTAGAATTTACTGAAAAACCCGCATTAGACGAAATGCACAGTGTAGTACATAGTATATGAGTGAGTTGCACTGAAAAACTTAGAATTTACTGAAAAACCCGCATTAGACGAAATGCACAGTGTAGTACATTGTATATGAGTGAGTTGCACTGAAAAACTTAGAATTTACTGAAAAACACGCATTAGACGAAATGCACAGTGTAGTACATTGTATATGCGTTAGTTGCACTAAAAAAATTAGAATTTACTGAAAAACCCGCATTAGACGAAATGCACAGTGTAGTACATTGTATATGAGTGAGTTGCACTGAAAAACTTAGAATTTACTGAAAAACCCGCATTAGACGAAATGCACAGTGTAGTACATAGTATATGAGTGAGTTGCACTGAAAAACTTAGAATATACTGAAAAACCCGCATTAGACGAAATGCACAGTGTAGTACATTGTATATGAGTGAGTTGCACTGAAAAACTTAGAATTTACTGAAAAACCCGCATTAGACGAAATGCACAGTGTAGTACATTGTATATGAGTGAGTTGCACTGAAAAACTTAGAATTTACTGAAAAACCCGCATTAGACGAAATGCACAGTGTAGTACATTGTATATGCGTTAGTTACACTAAAAAAATTAGAATTTACTGAAAAACCCGCATTAGACGAAATGCACAGTGTAGTACATTTTATATGAGTGAGTTGCACTGAAAACCTTAGAATTTACTGAAAAACCCGCATTAGACGAAATGCACAGTGTAGTACATAGTATATGAGTGAGTTGCACTGAAAAACTTAGAATATACTGAAAAACCCGCATTAGACGAAATGCACAGTGTAGTACATTGTATATGAGTGAGTTGCACTGAAAAACTTAGAATTTACTGAAAAATCCGCATTAGACGAAATGCACAGTGTAGTACATTGAATATGAGTGAGTTGCACTGAAAAACTTAGAATTTACTGAAAAACCCGCATTAGACGAAATGCACAGTGTAGTACATTGTTTATGAGTGAGTTGCCCTGAAAAACTTAGAATTTACTGAAAAACCCGCATTAGACGAAATGCACAGTGTAGTACATTGTATATGAGTGAGTTGCACTGAAAAACTTAGAATTAACTGAAAAACCCGCATTAGACGAAATGCACAGTGTAGTACATTGTATATGAGTGAGTTGCACTGAAAAACTTAGAATTTACTGAAAAACCCGCATTAGACGAAATGCACAGTGTAGTAAATTGTATATGAGTGAGTTGCACTGAAAAACTTAGAATTTACTGAAAAACCCGCATTAGACGAAATGCACAGTGTAGTACATAGTATATGAGTGAGTTGCACTGAAAAACTTAGAATTTACTGAAAAACCCGCATTAGACGAAATGCACAGTGTAGTACATTGTATATGAGTGAGTTGCACTGAAAAACTTAGAATTTACTGAAAAACACGCATTAGACGAAATGCACAGTGTAGTACATTGTATATGCGTGAGTTGCACTAAAAAAATTAGAATTTACTGAAAAACCCGCATTAGACGAAATGCACAGTGTAGTACATTGTATATGAGTGAGTTGCACTGAAAAACTTAGAATTTACTGAAAAACCCGCATTAGACGAAATGCACAGTGTAGTACATAGTATATGAGTGAGTTGCACTGAAAAACTTAGAATTTACTGAAAAACCCGCATTAGAGGAAATGCACAGTGTAGTACATTGTATATGAGTGAGTTGCACTGAAAAACTTAGAATTTACTGAAAAATCCGCATTAGACGAAATGCACAGTGTAGTACATTGTATATGAGTGAGTTGCACTGAAAAACTTAGAATTTACTGAAAAACCCGCATTAGACGAAATGCACAGTGTAGTACATTGTATATGAGTGAGTTGCACTGAAAAACTTAGAATTTACTGAAAAACACGCATTAGTCGAAATGCACAGTGTAGTACATTGTATATGAGTGAGTTGCACTGAAAAACTTAGAATTTACTGAAAAACACGCATTAGACGAAATGCACAGTGTAGTACATTGTATATGCGTTAGTTGCACTAAAAAAATTAGAATTTACTGAAAAACCCGCATTAGACGAAATGCACAGTGTAGTACATTGTATATGAGTGAGTTGCACTGAAAAACTTAGAATTTACTGAAAAACCCGCATAAGACGAGATGCACAGTGTAGTACATAGTATATGAGTGAGTTGCACTGAAAAACTTAGAATTTACTGAAAAACCCGCATTAGAGGAAATGCACAGTGTAGTACATTGTATATGAGTGAGTTGCACTGAAAAACTTAGAATTTACTGAAAAACCCGCATTAGAGGAAATGCACAGTGTAGTACATTGTATATGAGTGAGTTGCACTGAAAAACTTAGAATTTACTGAAAAATCCGCATTAGACGAAATGCACAGTGTAGTACATTGTATATGAGTGAGTTGCACTGAAAAACTTAGAATTTACTGAAAAACCCGCATTAGACGAAATGCACAGTGTAGTACATTGTTTATGAGTGAGTTGCACTGAAAAACTTAGAATTTACTGAAAAACCCGCATTAGACGAAATGCACAGTGTAGTACATTGTATATGAGTGAGTTGCACTGAAAAACTTAGAATTTACTGAAAAACCCGCATTAGACGAAATGCACAGTGTAGTACATTGTATATGAGTGAGTTGCACTGAAAAACTTAGAATTTACTGAAAAACCCGCATTAGAACGAAATGCACAGTGTAGTACATAGTATATGAGTGAGTTGCACTGAAAAACTTAGAATTTACTGAAAAACCCGCATTAGACGAAATGCACAGTGTAGTACATTGTATATGAGTGAGTTGCACTGAAAAACTTAGAATTTACTGAAAAACCCGCATTAGACGAAATGCACAGTGTAGTACATTGTATATGAGTGAGTTGCACTGAAAAACTTAGAATTTACTGAAAAACCCGCATTAGACGAAATGCACAGTGTAGTACATAGTATATGAGTGAGTTGCACTGAAAAACTTAGAATTTACTGAAAAACCCGCATTAGAGGAAATGCACAGTGTAGTACATTGTATATGAGTGAGTTGCACTGAAAAACTTAGAATTTACTGAAAAATCCGCATTAGACGAAATGCACAGTGTAGTACATTGTATATGAGTGAGTTGCACTGAAAAACTTAGAATTTACTGAAAAACCCGCATTAGACGAAATGCACAGTGTAGTACATTGTTTATGAGTGAGTTGCACTGAAAAACTTAGAATTTACTGAAAAACCCGCATTAGACGAAATGCACAGTGTAGTACATTGTATATGAGTGAGTTGCACTGAAAAACTTAGAATTTACTGAAAAACCCGCATTAGACGAAATGCACAGTGTAGTACATTGTATATGAGTGAGTTGCACTGAAAAACTTAGAATTTACTGAAAAACCCGCATTAGACGAAATGCACAGTGTAGTAAATTGTATATGAGTGAGTTGCACTGAAAAACTTAGAATTTACTGAAAAACCCGCATTAGACGAAATGCACAGTGTAGTACATAGTATATGAGTGAGTTGCACTGAAAAACTTAGAATTTACTGAAAAACCCGCATTAGACGAAATGCACAGTGTAGTACATTGTATATGAGTGAGTTGCACTGAAAAACTTAGAATTTACTGAAAAACACGCATTAGACGAAATGCACAGTGTAGTACATTGTATATGAGTGAGTTGCACTGAAAAACTTAGAATTTACTGAAAAACCCGCATTAGACGAAATGCACAGTGTAGTACATAGTATATGAGTGAGTTGCACTGAAAAACTTAGAATTTACTGAAAAACCCGCATTAGACGAAATGCACAGTGTAGTACATTGTATATGAGTGAGTTGCACTGAAAAACTTAGAATTTACTGAAAAACCCGCATTAGACGAAATGCACAGTGTAGTACATTGTATATGAGTGAGTTGCACTGAAAACCTTAGAATTTACTGAAAAACCCGCATTAGACGAAATGCACAGTGTAGTACATAGTATATGAGTGAGTTGCACTGAAAAACTTAGAATTTACTGAAAAACCCGCATTAGAGGAAATGCACAGTGTAGTACATTGTATATGAGTGAGTTGCACTGAAAAACTTAGAATTTACTGAAAAATCCGCATTAGACGAAATGCACAGTGTAGTACATTGTATATGAGTGAGTTGCACTGAAAAACTTAGAATTTACTGAAAAACCCGCATTAGACGAAATGCACAGTGTAGTACATTGTTTATGAGTGAGTTGCACTGAAAAACTTAGAATTTACTGAAAAACCCGCATTAGACGAAATGCACAGTGTAGTACATTGTATATGAGTGAGTTGCACTGAAAAACTTAGAATTTACTGAAAAACCCGCATTAGACGAAATGCACAGTGTAGTACATTGTATATGAGTGAGTTGCACTGAAAACTTAGAATTTACTGAAAAACCCGCATTAGACGAAATGCACAGTGTAGTACATTGTATATGTGTGAGTTGCACTGAAAAACTTAGAATTTACTGAAAAAACCCGCATTAGACGAAATGCACAGTGTAGTACATAGTATATGAGTGAGTTGCACTGAAAAACTTAGAATTTACTGAAAAACCCGCATTAGACGAAATGCACAGTGTAGTACATTGTATATGAGTGAGTTGCACTGAAAAACTTAGAATTTACTGAAAAACACGCATTAGACGAAATGCACAGTGTAGTACATTGTATATGCGTTAGTTGCACTACAAAAATTAGAATTTACTGAAAAACCCGCATTAGACGAAATGCACAGTGTAGTACATTGTATATGAGTGAGTTGCACTGAAAAACTTAGAATTTACTGAAAAACCCGCATTAGACGAAATGCACAGTGTAGTACATAGTATATGAGTGAGTTGCACTGAAAGAACTTAGAATATACTGAAAAACCCGCATTAGACGAAATGCACAGTGTAGTACATTGTATATGAGTGAGTTGCACTGAAAAACTTAGAATTTACTGAAAAATCCGCATTAGACGAAATGCACAGTGTAGTACATTGAATATGAGTGAGTTGCACTGAAAAACTTAGAATTTACTGAAAAACCCGCATTAGACGAAATGCACAGTGTAGTACATTGTTTATGAGTGAGTTGCACTGAAAAACTTAGAATTTACTGAAAAACCCGCATTAGACGAAATGCACAGTGTAGTACATTGTATATGAGTGAGTTGCACTGAAAAACTTAGAATTAACTGAAAAACCCGCATTAGACGAAATGCACAGTGTAGTACATTGTATATGAGTGAGTTGCACTGAAAAACTTAGAATTTACTGAAAAACCCGCATTAGACGAAATGCACAGTGTAGTAAATTGTATATGAGTGAGTTGCACTGAAAAACTTAGAATTTACTGAAAAACCCGCATTAGACGAAATGCACAGTGTAGTACATAGTATATGAGTGAGTTGCACTGAAAAACTTAGAATTTACTGAAAAACCCGCATTAGACGAAATGCACAGTGTAGTACATTGTATATGAGTGAGTTGCACTGAAAAACTTAGAATTTACTGAAAAACACGCATTAGACGAAATGCACAGTGTAGTACATTGTATATGCGTTAGTTGCACTAAAAAAATTAGAATTTACTGAAAAACCCGCATTAGACGAAATGCACAGTGTAGTACATTGTATATGAGTGAGTTGCACTGAAAAACTTAGAATTTACTGAAAAACCCGCATTAGACGAAATGCACAGTGTAGTACATAGTATATGAGTGAGTTGCACTGAAAAACTTAGAATTTACTGAAAAACCCGCATTAGAGGAAATGCACAGTGTAGTACATTGTATATGAGTGAGTTGCACTGAAAAACTTAGAATTTACTGAAAAATCCGCATTAGACGAAATGCACAGTGTAGTACATTGTATATGAGTGAGTTGCACTGAAAAACTTAGAATTTACTGAAAAACCCGCATTAGACGAAATGCACAGTGTGGTACATTGTTTATGAGTGAGTTGCACTGAAAAACTTAGAATTTACTGAAAAACCCGCATTAGACGAAATGCACAGTGTAGTACATTGTATATGAGTGAGTTGCACTGAAAAACTTAGAATTTACTGAAAAACCCGCATTAGACGAAATGCACAGTGTAGTACATTGTATATGAGTGAGTTGCACTGAAAAACTTAGAATTTACTGAAAAACCCGCATTAGACGAAATGCACAGTGTAGTACATTGTATATGAGTGAGTTGCACTGAAAAACTTAGAATTTACTGAAAAACCTGCATTAGACGA
This sequence comes from Mus caroli, assembly GCF_978045245.1. Lineage (NCBI taxonomy): Eukaryota > Metazoa > Chordata > Mammalia > Rodentia > Muridae > Mus > Mus caroli. Next base: position 84,305 of record NW_028227589.1, read on the forward strand.
AATGCACAGTGTAGTACATAGTATATGAGTGAGTTGCACTGAAAAACTTAGAATTTACTGAAAAACCCGCATTAGACGAAATGCACAGTGTAGTACATTGTATATGAGTGAGTTGCACTGAAAAACTTAGAATTTACTGAAAAAACCCGCATTAGACGAAATGCACAGTGTAGTACATTGTATATGAGTGAGTTGCACTGAAAAACTTAGAATTTACTGAAAAACCCGCATTAGACGAAATGCACAGTGTAGTACATAGTATATGAGTGAGTTGCACTGAAAAACTTAGAATTTACTGAAAAACCCGCATTAGAGGAAATGCACAGTGTAGTACATTGTATATGAGTGAGTTGCACTGAAAAACTTAGAATTTACTGAAAAATCCGCATTAGACGAAATGCACAGTGTAGTACATTGTATATGAGTGAGTTGCACTGAAAAACTTAGAATTTACTGAAAAACCCGCATTAGACGAAATGCACAGTGTAGTACATTGTTTATGAGTGAGTTGCACTGAAAAACTTAGAATTTACTGAAAAACCCGCATTAGACGAAATGCACAGTGTAGTACATTGTATATGAGTGAGTTGCACTGAAAAACTTAGAATTTACTGAAAAACCCGCATTAGACAAAATGCACAGTGTAGTACATTGTATATGAGTGAGTTGCACTGAAAAACTTAGAATTTACTGAAAAACCCGCATTAGACGAAATGCACAGTGTAGTAAATTGTATATGAGTGAGTTGCACTGAAAAACTTAGAATTTACTGAAAAAACCCGCATTAGACGAAATGCACAGTGTAGTACATAGTATATGAGTGAGTTGCACTGAAAAACTTAGAATTTACTGAAAAACCCGCATTAGACGAAATGCACAGTGTAGTACATTGTATATGAGTGAGTTGCACTGAAAAACTTAGAATTTACTGAAAAACACGCATTAGACGAAATGCACAGTGTAGTACATTGTATATGCGTTAGTTGCACTAAAAAAAATAGAATTTACTGAAAAACCCGCATTAGACGAAATGCACAGTGAAGTACATTGTATATGAGTGAGTTGCACTGAAAAACTTAGAATTTACTGAAAAACCCGCATTAGACGAAATGCACAGTGTAGTACATAGTTTATGAGTGAGTTGCACTGAAAAACTTAGAATTTACTGAAAAACCCGCATTAGAGGAAATGCACAGTGTAGTACATTGTATATGAGTGAGTTGCACTGAAAAACTTAGAATTTACTGAAAAATCCGCATTAGACGAAATGCACAGTGTAGTACATTGTATATGAGTGAGTTGCACTGAAAAACTTAGAATTTACTGAAAAACCCGCATTAGACGAAATGCACAGTGTAGTACATTGTTTATGAGTGAGTTGCACTGAAAAACTTAGAATTTACTGAAAAACCCGCATTAGACGAAATGCACAGTGTAGTACATTGTATATGAGTGAGTTGCACTGAAAAACTTAGAATTTACTGAAAAACCCGCATTAGACGAAATGCACAGTGTAGTACATTGTATATGAGTGAGTTGCACTGAAAAACTTAGAATTTACTGAAAAACCCGCATTAGACGAAATGCACAGTGTAGTACATTGTATATGAGTGAGTTGCACTGAAAAACTTAGAATTTACTGAAAAACCCGCATTAGACGAAATGCACAGTGTAGTACATAGTATATGAGTGAGTTGCACTGAAAAACTTAGAATTTACTGAAAAACCCGCATTAGACGAAATGCACAGTGAAGTACATTGTATATGAGTGAGTAGCACTGAAAAACTTAGAATTTACTGAAAAACCCGCATTAGACGAAATGCACAGTGTAGTACATTGTATATGAGTGAGTTGCACTGAAAAACTTAGAATTTACTGAAAAACCCGCATTAGACGAAATGCACAGTGTAGTACATTGTATATGAGTGAGTTGCACTGAAAAACTTAGAATTTACTGAAAAACCCGCACTAGACGAAATGCACAGTGTAGTACATTGTATATGAGTGAGTTGCACTGAAAAACTTAGAATTTACTGAAAAACCCGCATTAGACGAAATGCACAGTGTAGTACATTGTATATGAGTGAGTTGCACTGAAAAACTTAGAATTTACTGAAAAACCCGCATTAGAAGAAATGCACAGTGTAGTACATTGTATATGAGTGAGTTGCACTGAAAAACTTAGAATTTACTGAAAAACACGCATTAGACGAAATGCACAGTGTAGTACATTGTATATGAGTGAGTTGCACTGAAAAACTTAGAATTTACTGAAAAACCCGCATTAGACGAAATACACAGTGTAGTACATTGTATATGAGTGAGTTGCACTGAAAAACTTAGAATTTACTGAAAAACACGCATTAGACGAAATGCACAGTGTAGTACATTGTATATGCGTTAGTTGCACTAAAAAAATTAGAATTTACTGAAAAACCCCCATTAGACGAAATGCACAGTGTAGTACATTGTATATGAGTGAGTTGCACTGAAAAACTTAGAATTTACTGAAAAACCCTCATTAGACAAAATGCACAGTGTAGTACATTGTATATGAGTGAGTTGCACTGAAAAACTTAGAATTTACTGAAAAACCCGCATTAGACGAAATGCACAGTGTAGTACATTGTATATGAGTGAGTTGCACTGAAAAACTTAGAATTTACTGAAAAACCCGCATTAGACGAAATGCACAGTGTAGTACATTGTATATGAGTGAGTTGCACTGAAAAACTTAGAATTTACTGAAAAACCCGCATTAGACGAAATGCACAGTGTAGTACATTGTATATGAGTGAGTTGCACTGAAAAACTTAGAATTTACTGAAAAACCTGCATTAGACGAAATGCACAGTGTAGTACATAGTATATGAGTGAGTTGCACTGAAAAACTTAGAATTTACTGAAAAACCCGCATTAGACGAAATGCACAGTGTAGTACATTGTATATGAGTGAGTTGCACTGAAAAACTTAGAATTTACTGAAAAACCCGCATTAGACGAAATGCACAGTGTAGTACATTGTATATGAGTGAGTTGCACTGAAAAACTTAGAATTTACTGAAAAACCCGCATTAGACGAAATGCACAGTGTAGTACATAGTATATGAGTGAGTTGCACTGAAAAACTTAGAATTTACTGAAAAACCCGCATTAGAGGAAATGCACAGTGTAGTACATTGTATATGAGTGAGTTGCACTGAAAAACTTAGAATTTACTGAAAAATCCGCATTAGACGAAATGCACAGTGTAGTACATTGTATATGAGTGAGTTGCACTGAAAAACTTAGAATTTACTGAAAAACCCGCATTAGACGAAATGCACAGTGTAGTACATTGTTTATGAGTGAGTTGCACTGAAAAACTTAGAATTTACTGAAAAACCCGCATTAGACGAAATGCACAGTGTAGTACATTGTATATGAGTGAGTTGCACTGAAAAACTTAGAATTTACTGAAAAACCCGCATTAGACAAAATGCACAGTGTAGTACATTGTATATGAGTGAGTTGCACTGAAAAACTTAGAATTTACTGAAAAACCCGCATTAGACGAAATGCACAGTGTAGTAAATTGTATATGAGTGAGTTGCACTGAAAAACTTAGAATTTACTGAAAAAACCCGCATTAGACGAAATGCACAGTGTAGTACATAGTATATGAGTGAGTTGCACTGAAAAACTTAGAATTTACTGAAAAACCCGCATTAGACGAAATGCACAGTGTAGTACATTGTATATGAGTGAGTTGCACTGAAAAACTTAGAATTTACTGAAAAACACGCATTAGACGAAATGCACAGTGTAGTACATTGTATATGCGTTAGTTGCACTAAAAAAAATAGAATTTACTGAAAAACCCGCATTAGACGAAATGCACAGTGAAGTACATTGTATATGAGTGAGTTGCACTGAAAAACTTAGAATTTACTGAAAAACCCGCATTAGACGAAATGCACAGTGTAGTACATAGTTTATGAGTGAGTTGCACTGAAAAACTTAGAATTTACTGAAAAACCCGCATTAGAGGAAATGCACAGTGTAGTACATTGTATATGAGTGAGTTGCACTGAAAAACTTAGAATTTACTGAAAAATCCGCATTAGACGAAATGCACAGTGTAGTACATTGTATATGAGTGAGTTGCACTGAAAAACTTAGAATTTACTGAAAAACCCGCATTAGACGAAATGCACAGTGTAGTACATTGTTTATGAGTGAGTTGCACTGAAAAACTTAGAATTTACTGAAAAACCCGCATTAGACGAAATGCACAGTGTAGTACATTGTATATGAGTGAGTTGCACTGAAAAACTTAGAATTTACTGAAAAACCCGCATTAGACGAAATGCACAGTGTAGTACATTGTATATGAGTGAGTTGCACTGAAAAACTTAGAATTTACTGAAAAACCCGCATTAGACGAAATGCACAGTGTAGTACATTGTATATGAGTGAGTTGCACTGAAAAACTTAGAATTTACTGAAAAACCCGCATTAGACGAAATGCACAGTGTAGTACATAGTATATGAGTGAGTTGCACTGAAAAACTTAGAATTTACTGAAAAACCCGCATTAGACGAAATGCACAGTGAAGTACATTGTATATGAGTGAGTAGCACTGAAAAACTTAGAATTTACTGAAAAACCCGCATTAGACGAAATGCACAGTGTAGTACATTGTATATGAGTGAGTTGCACTGAAAAACTTAGAATTTACTGAAAAACCCGCATTAGACGAAATGCACAGTGTAGTACATTGTATATGAGTGAGTTGCACTGAAAAACTTAGAATTTACTGAAAAACCCGCACTAGACGAAATGCACAGTGTAGTACATTGTATATGAGTGAGTTGCACTGAAAAACTTAGAATTTACTGAAAAACCCGCATTAGACGAAATGCACAGTGTAGTACATTGTATATGAGTGAGTTGCACTGAAAAACTTAGAATTTACTGAAAAACCCGCATTAGAAGAAATGCACAGTGTAGTACATTGTATATGAGTGAGTTGCACTGAAAAACTTAGAATTTACTGAAAAACACGCATTAGACGAAATGCACAGTGTAGTACATTGTATATGAGTGAGTTGCACTGAAAAACTTAGAATTTACTGAAAAACCCGCATTAGACGAAATACACAGTGTAGTACATTGTATATGAGTGAGTTGCACTGAAAAACTTAGAATTTACTGAAAAACACGCATTAGACGAAATGCACAGTGTAGTACATTGTATATGCGTTAGTTGCACTAAAAAAATTAGAATTTACTGAAAAACCCCCATTAGACGAAATGCACAGTGTAGTACATTGTATATGAGTGAGTTGCACTGAAAAACTTAGAATTTACTGAAAAACCCTCATTAGACAAAATGCACAGTGTAGTACATTGTATATGAGTGAGTTGCACTGAAAAACTTAGAATTTACTGAAAAACCCGCATTAGACGAAATGCACAGTGTAGTACATTGTATATGAGTGAGTTGCACTGAAAAACTTAGAATTTACTGAAAAACCCGCATTAGACGAAATGCACAGTGTAGTACATTGTATATGCGTTAGTTGCACTAAAAAACTTAGAATTTACTGAAAAACCCGCATTAGACGAAATGCACAGTGTAGTACATTGTATATGAGTGAGTTGCACTGAAAAACTTAGTATTTACTGAAAAACCCGCATTAGACGAAATGCACAGTGTAGTACATTGTATGAGTGAGTTGCACTGAAAAACTTAGAATTTACTGAAAAACCCGCATTAGACAAAATGAACAGTGTAGTACATTGTATATGAGTGAGTTGCACTGAAAAACTTAGAATTTACTGAAAAACCCGCATTAGAAGAAATGCACAGTGTAGTACATTGTATATGAGTGAGTTGCACTGAAAAACTTAGAATTTACTGAAAAACCCGCATTAGACGAAATGCACAGTGTAGTACATTGTATATGAGTGAGTTGCACTGAAAAACTTAGAATTTACTGAAAAACACGCATTAGTCGAAATGCACAGTGTAGTACATTGTATATGAGTGAGTTGCACTGAAAAACTTAGAATTTACTGAAAAACACGCATTAGACGAAATGCACAGTGTAGTACATTGTATATGCGTTAGTTGCACTAAAAAAATTAGAATTTACTGAAAAACCCGCATTAGACGAAATGCACAGTGTAGTACATTGTATATGAGTGAGTTGCACTGAAAAACTTAGAATTTACTGAAAAACCCGCATAAGACGAGATGCACAGTGTAGTACATAGTATATGAGTGAGTTGCACTGAAAAACTTAGAATTTACTGAAAAACCCGCATTAGAGGAAATGCACAGTGTAGTACATTGTATATGAGTGAGTTGCACTGAAAAACTTAGAATTTACTGAAAAACCCGCATTAGAGGAAATGCACAGTGTAGTACATTGTATATGAGTGAGTTGCACTGAAAAACTTAGAATTTACTGAAAAATCCGCATTAGACGAAATGCACAGTGTAGTACATTGTATATGAGTGAGTTGCACTGAAAAACTTAGAATTTACTGAAAAACCCGCATTAGACGAAATGCACAGTGTAGTACATTGTTTATGAGTGAGTTGCACTGAAAAACTTAGAATTTACTGAAAAACCCGCATTAGACGAAATGCACAGAGTAGTACATTGTATATGAGTGAGTTGCACTGAAAAACTTAGAATTTACTGAAAAACCCGCATTAGACGAAATGCACAGTGTAGTACATTGTATATGAGTGAGTTGCACTGAAAAACTTAGAATTTACTGAAAAACCCGCATTAGACGAAATGCACAGTGTAGTACATAGTATATGAGTGAGTTGCACTGAAAAACTTAGAATTTACTGAAAAACCCGCATTAGACGAAATGCACAGTGTAGTACATTGTATATGAGTGAGTTGCACTGAAAAATTTAGAATTTACTGAAAAACCCGCATTAGACGAAATGCACAGTGTAGTACATTGTATATGAGTGAGTTGCACTGAAAAACTTAGAATTTACTGAAAAACCCGCATTAGACGAAATGCACAGTGTAGTACATAGTATATGAGTGAGTTGCACTGAAAAACTTAGAATTTACTGAAAAACCCGCATTAGAGGAAATGCACAGTGTAGTACATTGTATATGAGTGAGTTGCACTGAAAAACTTAGAATTTACTGAAAAATCCGCATTAGACGAAATGCACAGTGTAGTACATTGTATATGAGTGAGTTGCACTGAAAAACTTAGAATTTACTGAAAAACCCGCATTAGACGAAATGCACAGTGTAGTACATTGTTTATGAGTGAGTTGCACTGAAAAACTTAGAATTTACTGAAAAACCCGCATTAGACGAAATGCACAGTGTAGTACATTGTATATGAGTGAGTTGCACTGAAAAACTTAGAATTTACTGAAAAACCCGCATTAGACGAAATGCACAGTGTAGTACATTGTATATGAGTGAGTTGCACTGAAAAACTTAGAATTTACTGAAAAACCCGCATTAGACGAAATGCACAGTGTAGTAAATTGTATATGAGTGAGTTGCACTGAAAAACTTAGAATTTACTGAAAAACCCGCATTAGACGAAATGCACAGTGTAGTACATAGTATATGAGTGAGTTGCACTGAAAAACTTAGAATTTACTGAAAAACCCGCATTAGACGAAATGCACAGTGTAGTACATTGTATATGAGTGAGTTGCACTGAAAAACTTAGAATTTACTGAAAAACCCGCATTAGACGAAATGCACAGTGTAGTACATTGTATATGAGTGAGTTGCACTGAAAAACTTAGAATTTACTGAAAAACACGCATTAGACGAAATGCACAGTGTAGTACATTGTATATGAGTGAGTTGCACTGAAAAACTTAGAATTTACTGAAAAATCCGCATTAGACGAAATGCACAGTGTAGTACATTGTATATGAGTGAGTTGCACTGAAAAACTTAGAATTTACTGAAAAACCCGCATTAGACGAAATGCACAGTGTAGTACATTGTTTATGAGTGAGTTGCACTGAAAAACTTAGAATTTACTGAAAAACCCGCATTAGACGAAATGCACAGTGTAGTACATTGTATATGAGTGAGTTGCACTGAAAAACTTAGAATTTACTGAAAAACCCGCATTAGACGAAATGCACAGTGTAGTACATTGTATATGAGTGAGTTGCACTGAAAAACTTAGAATTTACTGAAAAACCCGCATTAGACGAAATGCACAGTGTAGTACATTGTATATGAGTGAGTTGCACTGAAAAACTTAGAATTTACTGAAAAACCCGCATTAGACGAAATGCACAGTGTAGTACATAGTATATGAGTGAGTTGCACTGAAAAACTTAGAATTTACTGAAAAACCCGCATTAGAGGAAATGCACAGTGTAGTACATTGTATATGAGTGAGTTGCACTGAAAAACTTAGAATTTACTGAAAAATCCGCATTAGACGAAATGCACAGTGTAGTACATTGTATATGAGTGAGTTGCACTGAAAAACTTAGAATTTACTGAAAAACCCGCATTAGACGAAATGCACAGTGTAGTACATTGTTTATGAGTGAGTTGCACTGAAAAACTTAGAATTTACTGAAAAACCCGCATTAGACGAAATGCACAGTGTAGTACATTGTATATGAGTGAGTTGCACTGAAAAACTTAGAATTTACTGAAAAACCCGCATTAGACGAAATGCACAGTGTAGTACATTGTATATGAGTGAGTTGCACTGAAAAACTTAGAATTTACTGAAAAACCCGCATTAGACGAAATGCACAGTGTAGTAAATTGTATATGAGTGAGTTGCACTGAAAAACTTAGAATTTACTGAAAAACCCGCATTAGACGAAATGCACAGTGTAGTACATAGTATATGAGTGAGTTGCACTGAAAAACTTAGAATTTACTGAAAAACCCGCATTAGACGAAATGCACAGTGTAGTACATTGTATATGAGTGAGTTGCACTGAAAAACTTAGAATTTACTGAAAAACACGCATTAGACGAAATGCACAGTGTAGTACATTGTATATGAGTGAGTTGCACTGAAAAACTTAGAATTTACTGAAAAACACGCATTAGACGAAATGCACAGTGTAGTACATTGTATATGCGTTAGTTGCACTAAAAAAATTAGAATTTACTGAAAAACCCGCATTAGACGAAATGCACAGTGTAGTACATTGTATATGAGTGAGTTGCACTGAAAAACTTAGAATTTACTGAAAAACCCGCATTAGACGAAATGCACAGTGTAGTACATTGTATATGAGTGAGTTGCACTGAAAAACTTAGAATTTACTGAAAAACCCGCATTAGAAGAAATGCACAGTGTAGTACATTGTATATGAGTGAGTTGCACTGAAAAACTTAGAATTTACTGAAAAACACGCATTAGACGAAATGCACAGTGTAGTACATTGTATATGAGTGAGTTGCACTGAAAAACTTAGAATTTACTGAAAAACCCGCATTAGACGAAATACACAGTGTAGTACATTGTATATGAGTTAGTTGCACTGAAAAACTTAGAATTTACTGAAAAACACGCATTAGACGAAATGCACAGTGTAGTACATTGTATATGCGTTAGTTGCACTAAAAAAATTAGAATTTACTGAAAAACCCCCATTAGACGAAATGCACAGTGTAGTACATTGTATATGAGTGAGTTGCACTGAAAAACTTAGAATTTACTGAAAAACCCTCATTAGACAAAATGCACAGTGTAGTACATTGTATATGAGTGAGTTGCACTGAAAAACTTAGAATTTACTGAAAAACCCGCATTAGACGAAATGCACAGTGTAGTACATTGTATATGAGTGAGTTGCACTGAAAAACTTAGAATTTACTGAAAAACCCGCATTAGACGAAATGCACAGTGTAGTACATTGTATATGCGTTAGTTGCACTAAAAAACTTAGAATTTACTGAAAAACCCGCATTAGACGAAATGCACAGTGTAGTACATTGTATATGAGTGAGTTGCACTGAAAAACTTAGTATTTACTGAAAAACCCGCATTAGACGAAATGCACAGTGTAGTACATTGTATGAGTGAGTTGCACTGAAAAACTTAGAATTTACTGAAAAACCCGCATTAGACAAAATGCACAGTGTAGTACATTGTATATGAGTGAGTTGCACTGAAAAACTTAGAATTTACTGAAAAACCCGCATTAGAAGAAATGCACAGTGTAGTACATTGTATATGAGTGAGTTGCACTGAAAAACTTAGAATTTACTGAAAAACCCGCATTAGACGAAATGCACAGTGTAGTACATTGTATATGAGTGAGTTGCACTGAAAAACTTAGAATTTACTGAAAAACCCGCATTAGACGAAATGCACAGTGTAGTACATTGTATATGAGTGAGTTGCACTGAAAAACTTAGAATTTACTGAAAAACACGCATTAGACGAAATGCACAGTGTAGTACATTGTATATGCGTTAGTTGCACTAAAAAAATTAGAATTTACTGAAAAACCCGCATTAGACGAAATGCACAGTGTAGTACATTGTATATGAGTGAGTTGCACTGAAAAACTTAGAATTTACTGAAAAACCCGCATAAGACGAAATGCACAGTGTAGTACATAGTATATGAGTGAGTTGCACTGAAAAACTTAGAATTTACTGAAAAACCCGCATTAGAGGAAATGCACAGTGTAGTACATTGTATATGAGTGAGTTGCACTGAAAAACTTAGAATTTACTGAAAAACCCACATTAAACGAAATGCACAGTGTAGTACATTGTATATGAGTGAGTTGCACTGAAAAACTTAGAATTTACTGAAAAACCCGCATTAGACGAAATGCACAGTGTAGTACATTGTATATGAGTGAGTTGCACTGAAAAACTTAGAATTTACTGAAAAACCCGCATTAGAGGAAATGCACAGTGTAGTACATTGTATATGAGTGAGTTGCACTGAAAAACTTAGAATTTACTGAAAAACCCGCATTAGACGAAATGCACAGTGTAGTACATAGTATATGAATGAGTTGCACTGAAAAACTTAGAATTTACTGAAAAACCCGCATTAGACGAAATGCACAGTGTAGTACATTGTATATGAGTGAGTTGCACTGAAAAACTTAGAATTTACTGAAAAACCCGCATTAGACGAAATGCACAGTGTAGTACATTGTATATGAGTGAGTTGCACTGAAAAACTTAGAATTTACTGAAAAACCCGCATTAGACGAAATGCACAGTGTAGTACATAGTATATGAGTGAGTTGCACTGAAAAACTTAGAATTTACTGAAAAACCCGCATTAGAGGAAATGCACAGTGTAGTACATTGTATATGAGTGAGTTGCACTGAAAAACTTAGAATTTACTGAAAAATCCGCATTAGACGAAATGCACAGTGTAGTACATTGTATATGAGTGAGTTGCACTGAAAAACTTAGAATTTACTGAAAAACCCGCATTAGACGAAATGCACAGTGTAGTACATTGTTTATGAGTGAGTTGCACTGAAAAACTTAGAATTTACTGAAAAACCCGCATTAGACGAAATGCACAGTGTAGTACATTGTATATGAGTGAGTTGCACTGAAAAACTTAGAATTTACTGAAAAACCCGCATTAGACGAAATGCACAGTGTAGTACATTGTATATGAGTGAGTTGCACTGAAAAACTTAGAATTTACTGAAAAACCCGCATTAGACGAAATGCACAGTGTAGTACATTGTATATGAGTGAGTTGCACTGAAAAACTTAGAATTTATTGAAAAACCCGCATTAGACGAAATGCACAGTGTAGTACATAGTATATGAGTGAGTTGCACTGAAAAACTTAGAATTTACTGAAAAACCCGCATTAGACGAAATGCACAGTGTAGTACATTGTATATGAGTGAGTTGCACTGAAAAACTTAGAATTTACTGAAAAACCCGCATTAGACGAAATGCACAGTGTAGTACATTGTATATGAGTGAGTTGCACTGAAAAACTTAGAATTTACTGAAAAACCCGCATTAGACGAAATGCACAGTGTAGTACATTGTATATGAGTGAGTTGCACTGAAAAACTTAGAATTTACTGAAAAACCCGCATTAGAGGAAATGCACAGTGTAGTACATTGTATATGAGTGAGTTGCACTGAAAAACTTAGAATTTACTGAAAAACCCGCATTAGACGAAATGCACAGTGTAGTACATAGTATATGAGTGAGTTGCACTGAAAAACTTAGAATTTACTGAAAAACCCGCATTAGACGAAATGCACAGTGTAGTACATTGTATATGAGTGAGTTGCACTGAAAAACTTAGAATTTACTGAAAAACACGCATTAGACGAAATGCACAGTGTAGTACATTGTATATGCGTTAGTTGCACTAAAAAAATTAGAATTTACTGAAAAACCCGCATTAGACGAAATGCACAGTGTAGTACATTGTATATGAGTGAGTTGCACTGAAAAACTTAGAATTTACTGAAAAACCCGCATAAGACGAAATGCACAGTGTAGTACATAGTATATGAGTGAGTTGCACTGAAAAACTTAGAATTTACTGAAAAACCCGCATTAGAGGAAATGCACAGTGTAGTACATTGTATATGAGTGAGTTGCACTGAAAAACTTAGAATTTACTGAAAAACCCACATTAAACGAAATGCACAGTGTAGTACATTGTATATGAGTGAGTTGCACTGAAAAACTTAGAATTTACTGAAAAACCCGCATTAGACGAAATGCACAGTGTAGTACATTGTATATGAGTGAGTTGCACTGAAAAACTTAGAATTTACTGAAAAACCCGCATTAGAGGAAATGCACAGTGTAGTACATTGTATATGAGTGAGTTGCACTGAAAAACTTAGAATTTACTGAAAAATCCGCATTAGACGAAATGCACAGTGTAGTACATTGTATATGAGTGAGTTGCACTGAAAAACTTAGAATTTACTGAAAAACCCGCATTAGACGAAATGCACAGTGTAGTACATTGTTTATGAGTGAGTTGCACTGAAAAACTTAGAATTTACTGAAAAACCCGCATTAGACGAAATGCACAGTGTAGTACATTGTATATGAGTGAGTTGCACTGAAAAACTTAGAATTTACTGAAAAACCCGCATTAGACGAAATGCACAGTGTAGTACATTGTATATGAGTGAGTTGCACTGAAAAACTTAGAATTTACTGAAAAACCCGCATTAGACGAAATGCACAGTGTAGTACATTGTATATGAGTGAGTTGCACTGAAAAACTTAGAATTTACTGAAAAACCCGCATTAGACGAAATGCACAGTGTAGTACATAGTATATGAGTGAGTTGCACTGAAAAACTTAGAATTTACTGAAAAACCCGCATTAGACGAAATGCACAGTGTAGTACATTGTATATGAGTGAGTTGCACTGAAAAACTTAGAATTTACTGAAAAACCCGCATTAGACGAAATGCACAGTGTAGTACATTGTATATGAGTGAGTTGCACTGAAAAACTTAGAATTTACTGAAAAACCCGCATTAGACGAAATGCACAGTGTAGTACATAGTATATGAGTGAGTTGCACTGAAAAACTTAGAATTTACTGAAAAACCCGCATTAGAGGAAATGCACAGTGTAGTACATTGTATATGAGTGAGTTGCACTGAAAAACTTAGAATTTACTGAAAAATCCGCATTAGACGAAATGCACAGTGTAGTACATTGTATATGAGTGAGTTGCACTGAAAAACTTAGAATTTACTGAAAAACCCGCATTAGACGAAATGCACAGTGTAGTACATTGTTTATGAGTGAGTTGCACTGAAAAACTTAGAATTTACTGAAAAACCCGCATTAGACGAAATGCACAGTGTAGTACATTGTATATGAGTGAGTTGCACTGAAAAACTTAGAATTTACTGAAAAACCCGCATTAGACGAAATGCACAGTGTAGTACATTGTATATGAGTGAGTTGCACTGAAAAACTTAGAATTTACTGAAAAACCCGCATTAGACGAAATGCACAGTGTAGTACATTGTATATGAGTGAGTTGCACTGAAAAACTTAGAATTTATTGAAAAACCCGCATTAGACGAAATGCACAGTGTAGTACATAGTATATGAGTGAGTTGCACTGAAAAACTTAGAATTTACTGAAAAACCCGCATTAGACGAAATGCACAGTGTAGTACATTGTATATGAGTGAGTTGCACTGAAAAACTTAGAATTTACTGAAAAACCCGCATTAGACGAAATGCACAGTGTAGTACATTGTATATGAGTGAGTTGCACTGAAAAACTTAGAATTTACTGAAAAACCCGCATTAGACGAAATGCACAGTGTAGTACATTGTATATGAGTGAGTTGCACTGAAAAACTTAGAATTTACTGAAAAACCCGCATTAGAGGAAATGCACAGTGTAGTACATTGTATATGAGTGAGTTGCACTGAAAAACTTAGAATTTACTGAAAAACCCGCATTAAACGAAATGCACAGTGTAGTACATTGTATATGAGTGAGTTGCACTGAAAAACTTAGAATTTACTGAAAAACCCGCATTAGACGAAATGCACAGTGTAGTACATTGTATATGAGTGAGTTGCACTGAAAAACTTAGAATTTACTGAAAAACCCGCATTAGAGGAAATGCACAGTGTAGTACATTGTATATGAGTGAGTTGCACTGAAAAACTTAGAATTTACTGAAAAATCCGCATTAGACGAAATGCACAGTGTAGTACATTGTATATGAGTGAGTTGCACTGAAAAACTTAGAATTTACTGAAAAACCCGCATTAGACGAAATGCACAGTGTAGTACATTGTTTATGAGTGAGTTGCACTGAAAAACTTAGAATTTACTGAAAAACCCGCATTAGACGAAATGCACAGTGTAGTACATTGTATATGAGTGAGTTGCACTGAAAAACTTAGAATTTACTGAAAAACCCGCATTAGACGAAATGCACAGTGTAGTACATTGTATATGAGTGAGTTGCACTGAAAAACTTAGAATTTACTGAAAAACCCGCATTAGACGAAATGCACAGTGTAGTACATTGTATATGAGTGAGTTGCACTGAAAAACTTAGAATTTACTGAAAAACCCGCATTAGACGAAATGCACAGTGTAGTACATAGTATATGAGTGAGTTGCACTGAAAAACTTAGAATTTACTGAAAAACCCGCATTAGACGAAATGCACAGTGTAGTACATTGTATATGAGTGAGTTGCACTGAAAAACTTAGAATTTACTGAAAAACCCGCATTAGACGAAATGCACAGTGTAGTACATTGTATATGAGTGAGTTGCACTGAAAAACTTAGAATTTACTGAAAAACCCGCATTAGACGAAATGCACAGTGTAGTACATAGTATATGAGTGAGTTGCACTGAAAAACTTAGAATTTACTGAAAAACCCGCATTAGAGGAAATGCACAGTGTAGTACATTGTATATGAGTGAGTTGCACTGAAAAACTTAGAATTTACTGAAAAATCCGCATTAGACGAAATGCACAGTGTAGTACATTGTATATGAGTGAGTTGCACTGAAAAACTTAGAATTTACTGAAAAACCCGCATTAGACGAAATGCACAGTGTAGTACATTGTTTATGAGTGAGTTGCACTGAAAAACTTAGAATTTACTGAAAAACCCGCATTAGACGAAATGCACAGTGTAGTACATTGTATATGAGTGAGTTGCACTGAAAAACTTAGAATTTACTGAAAAACCCGCATTAGACGAAATGCACAGTGTAGTACATTGTATATGAGTGAGTTGCACTGAAAAACTTAGAATTTACTGAAAAACCCGCATTAGACGAAATGCACAGTGTAGTACATTGTATATGAGTGAGTTGCACTGAAAAACTTAGAATTTACTGAAAAACCCGCATTAGACGAAATGCACAGTGTAGTACATAGTATATGAGTGAGTTGCACTGAAAAACTTAGAATTTACTGAAAAACCCGCATTAGACGAAATGCACAGTGTAGTACATTGTATATGAGTGAGTTGCACTGAAAAACTTAGAATTTACTGAAAAACCCGCATTAGACGAAATGCACAGTGTAGTACATTGTATATGAGTGAGTTGCACTGAAAAACTTAGAATTTACTGAAAAACCCGCATTAGACGAAATGCACAGTGTAGTACATTGTATATGAGTGAGTTGCACTGAAAAACTTAGAATTTACTGAAAAACGCGCACTAGACGAAATGCACAGTGTAGTACATTGTTTATGAGTGAGTTGCACTGAAAAACTTAGAATTTACTGAAAAACCCGCATTAGACGAAATGCACAGTGTAGTACATTGTATATGAGTGAGTTGCACTGAAAAACTTAGAATTTACTGAAAAACCCGCATTAGAAGAAATGCACAGTGTAGTACATTGTATACGAGTGAGTTGCACTGAAAAACTTAGAATTTACTGAAAAACACGCATTAGACGAAATGCACAGTGTAGTACATTGTATATGAGTGAGTTGCACTGAAAAACTTAGAATTTACTGAAAAACCCGCATTAGACGAAATACACAGTGTAGTACATTGTATATGAGTGAGTTGCACTGAAAAACTTAGAATTTACTGAAAAACACGCATTAGACGAAATGCACAGTGTAGTACATTGTATATGAGTGAGTTGCACTGAAAAACTTAGAATTTACTGAAAAACCCGCATTAGACGAAATGCACAGTGTAGTACATTGTATATGAGTGAGTTGCACTGAAAAACTTAGAATTTACTGAAAAACGCGCACTAGACGAAATGCACAGTGTAGTACATTGTTTATGAGTGAGTTGCACTGAAAAACTTAGAATTTACTGAAAAACCCGCATTAGACGAAATGCACAGTGTAGTACATTGTATATGAGTGAGTTGCACTGAAAAACTTAGAATTTACTGAAAAACCCGCATTAGAAGAAATGCACAGTGTAGTACATTGTATATGAGTGAGTTGCACTGAAAAACTTAGAATTTACTGAAAAACCCGCATTAGAAGAAATGCACAGTGTAGTACATTGTATATGAGTGAGTTGCACTGAAAAACTTAGAATTTACTGAAAAACCCGCATTAGACGAAATACACAGTGTAGTACATTGTATATGAGTGAGTTGCACTGAAAAACTTAGAATTTACTGAAAAACACGCATTAGACGAAATGCACAGTGTAGTACATTGTATATGCGTTAGTTGCACTAAAAAAATTAGAATTTACTGAAAAACCCGCATTAGACGAAATGCACAGTGTAGTACATTGTATATGAGTGAGTTGCACTGAAAAACTTAGAATTTACTGAAAAACACGCATTAGACGAAATGCACAGTGTAGTACATTGTATATGCGTTAGTTGCACTAAAAAAATTAGAATTTACTGAAAAACCCGCATTAGACGAAATGCACAGTGTAGTACATTGTATATGAGTGAGTTGCACTGAAAAACTTAGAATTTACTGAAAAACCCGCATTAGACGAAATGCACAGTGTAGTACATAGTATATGAGTGAGTTGCACTGAAAAACTTAGAATTTACTGAAAAACCCGCATTAGACGAAATGCACAGTGTAGTACATTGTATATGAGTGAGTTGCACTGAAAAACTTAGAATTTACTGAAAAACCCGCATTAGAAGAAATGCACAGTGTAGTACATTGTATATGAGTGAGTTGCACTGAAAAACTTAGAATTTACTGAAAAACCCGCATTAGAAGAAATGCACAGTGTAGTACATTGTATATGAGTGAGTTGCACTGAAAAACTTAGAATTTACTGAAAAACCCGCATTAGACGAAATACACAGTGTAGTACATTGTATATGAGTGAGTTGCACTGAAAAACTTAGAATTTACTGAAAAACACGCATTAGACGAAATGCACAGTGTAGTACATTGTATATGCGTTAGTTGCACTAAAAAAATTAGAATTTACTGAAAAACCCGCATTAGACGAAATGCACAGTGTAGTACATTGTATATGAGTGAGTTGCACTGAAAAACTTAGAATTTACTGAAAAACACGCATTAGACGAAATGCACAGTGTAGTACATTGTATATGCGTTAGTTGCACTAAAAAATTAGAATTTACTGAAAAACCCGCATTAGACGAAATGCACAGTGTAGTACATTGTATATGAGTGAGTTGCACTGAAAAACTTAGAATTTACTGAAAAACCCGCATTAGACGAAATGCACAGTGTAGTACATTGTATATGAGTGAGTTGCACTGAAAAACTTAGAATTTACTGAAAAACCCGCATTAGAGGAAATGCACAGTGTAGTACATTGTATATGAGTGAGTTGCACTGAAAAACTTAGAATTTACTGAAAAATCCGCATTAGACGAAATGCACAGTGTAGTACATTGTATATGAGTGAGTTGCACTGAAAAACTTAGAATTTACTGAAAAACCCGCATTAGACGAAATGCACAGTGTAGTACATTGTTTATGAGTGAGTTGCACTGAAAAACTTAGAATTTACTGAAAAACCCGCATTAGACGAAATGCACAGTGTAGTACATTGTATATGAGTGAGTTGCACTGAAAAACTTAGAATTTACTGAAAAACCCGCATTAGACGAAATGCACAGTGTAGTACATTGTATATGAGTGAGTTGCACTGAAAAACTTAGAATTTACTGAAAAACCCGCATTAGACGAAATGCACAGTGTAGTACATTGTATATGAGTGAGTTGCACTGAAAAACTTAGAATTTACTGAAAAACCCGCATTAGACGAAATGCACAGTGTAGTACATAGTATATGAGTGAGTTGCACTGAAAAACTTAGAATTTACTGAAAAACCCGCATTAGACGAAATGCACAGTGTAGTACATTGTATATGAGTGAGTTGCACTGAAAAACTTAGAATTTACTGAAAAACCCGCATTAGACGAAATGCACAGTGTAGTACATTGTATATGAGTGAGTTGCACTGAAAAACTTAGAATTTACTGAAAAACCCGCATTAGACGAAATGCACAGTGTAGTACATTGTATATGAGTGAGTTGCACTGAAAAACTTAGAATTTACTGAAAAACGCGCACTAGACGAAATGCACAGTGTAGTACATTGTTTATGAGTGAGTTGCACTGAAAAACTTAGAATTTACTGAAAAACCCGCATTAGACGAAATGCACAGTGTAGTACATTGTATATGAGTGAGTTGCACTGAAAAACTTAGAATTTACTGAAAAACCCGCATTAGACGAAATGCACAGTGTAGTACATTGTATATGAGTGAGTTGCACTGAAAAACTTAGAATTTACTGAAAAACACGCATTAGACGAAATGCACAGTGTAGTACATTGTATATGAGTGAGTTGCACTGAAAAACTTAGAATTTACTGAAAAACACGCATTAGACGAAATGCACAGTGTAGTACATTGTATATGAGTGAGTTGCACTGAAAAACTTAGAATTTACTGAAAAACCCGCATTAGACGAAATACACAGTGTAGTACATTGTATATGAGTGAGTTGCACTGAAAAACTTAGAATTTACTGAAAAACACGCATTAGACGAAATGCACAGTGTAGTACATTGTATATGAGTGAGTTGCACTGAAAAACTTAGAATTTACTGAAAAACGCGCACTAGACGAAATGCACAGTGTAGTACATTGTTTATGATTGAGTTGCACTGAAAAACTTAGAATTTACTGAAAAACCCGCATTAGACGAAATGCACAGTGTAGTACATTGTATATGAGTGAGTTGCACTGAAAAACTTAGAATTTACTGAAAAACCCGCATTAGAAGAAATGCACAGTGTAGTACATTGTATATGAGTGAGTTGCACTGAAAAACTTAGAATTTACTGAAAAACCCGCATTAGAAGAAATGCACAGTGTAGTACATTGTATATGAGTGAGTTGCACTGAAAAACTTAGAATTTACTGAAAAACCCGCATTAGACGAAATACACAGTGTAGTACATTGTATATGAGTGAGTTGCACTGAAAAACTTAGAATTTACTGAAAAACACGCATTAGACGAAATGCACAGTGTAGTACATTGTATATGCGTTAGTTGCACTAAAAAAATTAGAATTTACTGAAAAACCCGCATTAGACGAAATGCACAGTGTAGTACATTGTATATGAGTGAGTTGCACTGAAAAACTTAGAATTTACTGAAAAACACGCATTAGACGAAATGCACAGTGTAGTACATTGTATATGCGTTAGTTGCACTAAAAAAATTAGAATTTACTGAAAAACCCGCATTAGACGAAATGCACAGTGTAGTACATTGTATATGAGTGAGTTGCACTGAAAAACTTAGAATTTACTGAAAAACCCGCATTAGACGAAATGCACAGTGTAGTACATAGTATATGAGTGAGTTGCACTGAAAAACTTAGAATTTACTGAAAAACCCGCATTAGACGAAATTGCACAGTGTAGTACATTGTATATGAGTGAGTTGCACTGAAAAACTTAGAATTTACTGAAAAACCCGCATTAGACGAAATGCACAGTGTAGTACATTGTATATGAGTGAGTTGCACTGAAAAACTTAGAATTTACTGAAAAACCCGCATTAGACGAAATGCACAGTGTAGTACATTGTTTATGAGTGAGTTGCACTGAAAAACTTAGAATTTACTGAAAAACCCGCATTAGACGAAATGCACAGTGTAGTACATTGTATATGAGTGAGTTGCACTGAAAAACTTAGAATTTACTGAAAAACCCGCATTAGACGAAATGCAATGCACAGTGTAGTACATTGTATATGAGTGAGTTGCACTGAAAAACTTAGAATTTACTGAAAAACACGCATTAGACGAAATGCACAGTGTAGTACATTGTATATGCGTTAGTTGCACTAAAAAACTTAGAATTTACTGAAAAACCCGCATTAGACGAAATGCACAGTGTAGTACATTGTATATGAGTGAGTTGCACGGAAAAACTTAGAATTTACTGAAAAACCCGCATTAGACGAAATGCACAGTGTAGTACATAGTATATGAGTGAGTTGCACTGAAAAACTTAGAATTTACTGAAAAACCCGCATTAGACGAAATGCACAGTGTAGTACATTGTATATGAGTGAGTTGCACTGAAAAACTTAGAATTTACTGAAAAATCCGCATTAGACGAAATGCACAGTGTAGTACATTGTATATGAGTGAGTTGCACTGAAAAACTTAGAATTTACTGAAAAACCCGCATTAGACGAAATGCACAGTGTAGTACATTGTTTATGAGTGAGTTGCACTGAAAAACTTAGAATTTACTGAAAAACCCGCATTAGACGAAATGCACAGTGTAGTACATTGTATATGAGTGAGTTGCACTGAAAAACTTAGAATTTACTGAAAAACCCGCATTAGACGAAATGCACAGTGTAGTACATTGTATATGAGTGAGTTGCACTGAAAAACTTAGAATTTACTGAAAAACCCACATTAGACGAAATGCACAGTGTAGTACATTGTATATGAGTGAGTTGCACTGAAAAACTTAGAATTTACTGAAAAACACGCATTAGACGAAATGCACAGTGTAGTACATTGTATATGCGTTAGTTGCACTAAAAAAATTAGAATTTACTGAAAAACCCGCATTAGACGAAATGCACAGTGTAGTACATTGTATATGAGTGAGTTGCACTGAAAAACTTAGAATTTACTGAAAAACCCTCATTAGACAAAATGCACAGTGTAGTACATTGTATATGAGTGAGTTGCACTGAAAAACTTAGAATTTACTGAAAAACCCGCATTAGACGAAATGCACAGTGTAGTACATTGTATATGAGTGAGTTGCACTGAAAAACTTAGAATTTACTGAAAAACACGCATTAGACGAAATGCACAGTGTAGTACATTGTATATGAGTGAGTTGCACTGAAAAACTTAGAATTTACTGAAAAACCCCCATTAGACGAAATGCACAGTGTAGTACATTGTATATGCATTAGTTGCACTAAAAACTTAGAATTTACTGAAAAACCCGCATTAGACGAAATGCACAGTGTAGTACATTGTATATGAGTGAGTTGCACTGAAAAACTTAGAATTTACTGAAAAACCCGCATTAGACGAAATGCACAGTGTAGTACATTGTATATGAGTGAGTTGCACTGAAAAACTTAGAATTTACTGAAAAACCCGCATTAGACGAAATGCACAGTGTAGTACATTGTATATGAGTGAGTTGCACTGAAAAACTTAGAATTTACTGAAAAACCCGCATTAGACGAAATGCACAGTGTAGTACATTGTATATGAGTGAGTTGCACTGAAAAACTTAGAATTTACTGAAAAACCCGCATTAGACGAAATGCACAGTGTAGTACATTGTATATGAGTGAGTTGCACTGAAAAACTTAGAATTTACTGAAAAACCCGCATTAGACGAAATGCACAGTGTAGTACATTGTATATGAGTGAGTTGCACTGAAAAACTTAGAATTTACTGAAAAACCCGCATTAGACGAAATGCACAGTGTAGTACATTGTATATGAGTGAGTTGCACTGAAAAACTTAGAATTTACTGAAAAACACGCATTAGACGAAATGCACAGTGTAGTACATTGTATATGCGTTAGTTGCACTAAAAAAATTAGAATTTACTGAAAAACCCGCATTAGACGAAATGCACAGTGTAGTACATTGTATATGAGTGAGTTGCACTGAAAAACTTAGAATTTACTGAAAAACCCTCATTAGACAAAATGCACAGTGTAGTACATTGTATATGAGTGAGTTGCACTGAAAAACTTAGAATTTACTGAAAAACCCGCATTAGACGAAATGCACAGTGTAGTACATTGTATATGAGTGAGTTGCACTGAAAAACTTAGAATTTACTGAAAAACACGCATTAGACGAAATGCACAGTGTAGTACATTGTATATGAGTGAGTTGCACTGAAAAACTTAGAATTTACTGAAAAACCCCCATTAGACGAAATGCACAGTGTAGTACATTGTATATGCGTTAGTTGCACTAAAAACTTAGAATTTACTGAAAAACCCGCATTAGACGAAATGCACAGTGTAGTACATTGTATATGAGTGAGTTGCACTGAAAAACTTAGAATTTACTGAAAAACCCGCATTAGACGAAATGCACAGTGTAGTACATTGTATATGAGTGAGTTGCACTGAAAAACTTAGAATTTACTGAAAAACCCGCATTAGACGAAATGCACAGTGTAGTACATTGTATATGAGTGAGTTGCACTGAAAAACTTAGAATTTACTGAAAAACACGCATTAGACGAAATGCACAGTGTAGTACATTGTATATGAGTGAGTTGCACTGAAAAACTTAGAATTTACTGAAAAACCCGCATTAGACGAAATGCACAGTGTAGTACATTGTATATGAGTGAGTTGCACTGAAAAACTTAGAATTTACTGAAAAACCCGCATTAGACGAAATGCACAGTGTAGTACATTGTATATGAGTGAGTTGCACTGAAAAACTTAGAATTTACTGAAAAACCCGCATTAGACGAAATGCACAGTGTAGTACATTGTATATGAGTGAGTTGCACTGAAAAACTTAGAATTTACTGAAAAACACGCATTAGACGAAATGCACAGTGTAGTACATTGTATATGCGTTAGTTGCACTAAAAAAATTAGAATTTACTGAAAAACCCGCATTAGACGAAATGCACAGTGTAGTACATTGTATATGAGTGAGTTGCACTGAAAAACTTAGAATTTACTGAAAAACCCTCATTAGACAAAATGCACAGTGTAGTACATTGTATATGAGTGAGTTGCACTGAAAAACTTAGAATTTACTGAAAAACCCGCATTAGACGAAATGCACAGTGTAGTACATTGTATATGAGTGAGTTGCACTGAAAAACTTAGAATTTACTGAAAAACCCCCATTAGACGAAATGCACAGTGTAGTACATTGTATATGAGTGAGTTGCACTGAAAAACTTAGAATTTACTGAAAAACCCGCATTAGACGAAATGCACAGTGTAGTACATTGTTTATGAGTGAGTTGCACTGAAAAACTTAGAATTTACTGAAAAACCCGCATTAGACGAAATGCACAGTGTAGTACATTGTATATGAGTGAGTTGCACTGAAAAACTTAGAATTTACTGAAAAACCCGCATTAGACGAAATGCACAGTGTAGTACATTGTATATGAGTGAGTTGCACTGAAAAACTTAGAATTTACTGAAAAACCCGCATTAGACGAAATGCACAGTGTAGTAAATTGTATATGAGTGAGTTGCACTGAAAAACTTAGAATTTACTGAAAAACCCGCATTAGACGAAATGCACAGTGTAGTACATTGTATATGAGTGAGTTGCACTGAAAAACTTAGAATTTACTGAAAAACCCACATTAGACGAAATGCACAGTGTAGTACATTGTATATGAGTGAGTTGCACTGAAAAACTTAGAATTTACTGAAAAACACGCATTAGACGAAATGCACAGTGTAGTACATTGTATATGCGTTAGTTGCACTAAAAAAATTAGAATTTACTGAAAAACCCGCATTAGACGAAATGCACAGTGTAGTACATTGTATATGAGTGAGTTGCACTGAAAAACTTAGAATTTACTGAAAAACCCGCATTAGACGAAATGCACAGTGTAGTACATTGTATATGAGTGAGTTGCACTGAAAAACTTAGAATTTACTGAAAAACCCGCATTAGACGAAATGCACAGTGTAGTAAATTGTATATGAGTGAGTTGCACTGAAAAACTTAGAATTTACTGAAAAACCCGCATTAGACGAAATGCACAGTGTAGTACATTGTATATGAGTGAGTTGCACTGAAAAACTTAGAATTTACTGAAAAACCCGCATTAGACGAAATGCACAGTGTAGTACATTGTATATGAGTGAGTTGCACTGAAAAACTTAGAATTTACTGAAAAACACGCATTAGACGAAATGCACAGTGTAGTACATTGTATATGCGTTAGTTGCACTAAAAAAATTAGAATTTACTGAAAAACCCGCATTAGACGAAATGCACAGTGTAGTACATTGTATATGAGTGAGTTGCACTGAAAAACTTAGAATTTACTGAAAAACCCGCATTAGACGAAATGCACAGTGTAGTACATAGTATATGAGTGAGTTGCACTGAAAAACTTAGAATTTACTGAAAAACCCGCATTAGAGGAAATGCACAGTGTAGTACATTGTATATGAGGGAGTTGCACTGAAAAACTTAGAATTTACTGAAAAATCCGCATTAGACGAAATGCACAGTGTAGTACATTGTATATGAGTGAGTTGCACTGAAAAACTTAGAATTTACTGAAAAACCCGCATTAGACGAAATGCACAGTGTAGTACATTGTATATGAGTGAGTTGCACTGAAAAACTTAGAATTTACTGAAAAACACGCATTAGACGAAATGCACAGTGTAGTACATTGTATATGCGTTAGTTGCACTAAAAAAATTAGAATTTACTGAAAAACCCGCATTAGACGAAATGCACAGTGTAGTACATTGTATATGAGTGAGTTGCACTGAAAAACTTAGAATTTACTGAAAAACCCTCATTAGACAAAATGCACAGTGTAGTACATTGTATATGAGTGAGTTGCACTGAAAAACTTAGAATTTACTGAAAAACCCGCATTAGACGAAATGCACAGTGTAGTACATTGTATATGAGTGAGTTGCACTGAAAAACTTAGAATTTACTGAAAAACCCCCATTAGACGAAATGCACAGTGTAGTACATTGTATATGCGTTAGTTGCACTGAAAAACTTAGAATTTACTGAAAAACCCGCATTAGACGAAATGCACAGTGTAGTACATTGTATATGAGTGAGTTGCACTGAAAAACTTAGTATTTACTGAAAAACCCGCATTAGACGAAATGCACAGTGTAGTACATTGTATATGAGTGAGTTGCACTAAAAAACTTAGAATTTACTGAAAAACCCGCATTAGACGAAATGCACAGTGTAGTACATTGTATATGAGTGAGTTGCACTGAAAAACTTAGAATTTACTGAAAAAACCCGCATTAGAAGAAATGCACAGTGTAGTACATTGTATATGAGTGAGTTGCACTGAAAAACTTAGAATTTACTGAAAAACCCGCATGAGACGAAATGCACAGTGTAGTACATTGTATATGAGTGAGTTGCACTGAAAAACTTAGAATTTACTGAAAAACACGCATTAGACGAAATGCACAGTGTAGTACATTGTATATGCGTTAGTTGCACTAAAAAACTTAGAATTTACTGAAAAAACCCGCATTAGACGAAATGCACAGTGTAGTACATTGTATATGAGTGAGTTGCACGGAAAAACTTAGAATTTACTGAAAAACCCGCATTAGACGAAATGCACAGTGTAGTACATAGTATATGAGTGAGTTGCACTGAAAAACTTAGAATTTACTGAAAAACCCGCATTAGACGAAATGCACAGTGTAGTACATTGTATATGAGTGAGTTGCACTGAAAAACTTAGAATTTACTGAAAAATCCGCATTAGACGAAATGCACAGTGTAGTACATTGTATATGAGTGAGTTGCACTGAAAAACTTAGAATTTACTGAAAAACCCGCATTAGACGAAATGCACAGTGTAGTACATTGTTTATGAGTGAGTTGCACTGAAAAACTTAGAATTTACTGAAAAACCCGCATTAGACGAAATGCACAGTGTAGTACATTGTATATGAGTGAGTTGCACTGAAAAACTTAGAATTTACTGAAAAACCCGCATTAGACGAAATGCACAGTGTAGTACATTGTATATGAGTGAGTTGCACTGAAAAACTTAGAATTTACTGAAAAACCCACATTAGACGAAATGCACAGTGTAGTACATTGTATATGAGTGAGTTGCACTGAAAAACTTAGAATTTACTGAAAAACACGCATTAGACGAAATGCACAGTGTAGTACATTGTATATGCGTTAGTTGCACTAAAAAAATTAGAATTTACTGAAAAACCCGCATTAGACGAAATGCACAGTGTAGTACATTGTATATGAGTGAGTTGCACTGAAAAACTTAGAATTTACTGAAAAACCCTCATTAGACAAAATGCACAGTGTAGTACATTGTATATGAGTGAGTTGCACTGAAAAACTTAGAATTTACTGAAAAACCCGCATTAGACGAAATGCACAGTGTAGTACATTGTATATGAGTGAGTTGCACTGAAAAACTTAGAATTTACTGAAAAACACGCATTAGACGAAATGCACAGTGTAGTACATTGTATATGAGTGAGTTGCACTGAAAAACTTAGAATTTACTGAAAAACCCGCATTAGACGAAATGCACAGTGTAGTACATTGTATATGCATTAGTTGCACTAAAAACTTAGAATTTACTGAAAAACCCGCATTAGACGAAATGCACAGTGTAGTACATTGTATATGAGTGAGTTGCACTGAAAAACTTAGAATTTACTGAAAAACCCGCATTAGACGAAATGCACAGTGTAGTACATTGTATATGAGTGAGTTGCACTGAAAAACTTAGAATTTACTGAAAAACCCGCATTAGACGAAATGCACAGTGTAGTACATTGTATATGAGTGAGTTGCACTGAAAAACTTAGAATTTACTGAAAAACCCGCATTAGACGAAATGCACAGTGTAGTACATTGTATATGAGTGAGTTGCACTGAAAAACTTAGAATTTACTGAAAAACCCGCATTAGACGAAATGCACAGTGTAGTACATTGTATATGAGTGAGTTGCACTGAAAAACTTAGAATTTACTGAAAAACCCGCATTAGACGAAATGCACAGTGTAGTACATTGTATATGAGTGAGTTGCACTGAAAAACTTAGAATTTACTGAAAAACCCGCATTAGACGAAATGCACAGTGTAGTACATTGTATATGAGTGAGTTGCACTGAAAAACTTAGAATTTACTGAAAAACACGCATTAGACGAAATGCACAGTGTAGTACATTGTATATGCGTTAGTTGCACTAAAAAAATTAGAATTTACTGAAAAACCCGCATTAGACGAAATGCACAGTGTAGTACATTGTATATGAGTGAGTTGCACTGAAAAACTTAGAATTTACTGAAAAACCCTCATTAGACAAAATGCACAGTGTAGTACATTGTATATGAGTGAGTTGCACTGAAAAACTTAGAATTTACTGAAAAACCCGCATTAGACGAAATGCACAGTGTAGTACATTGTATATGAGTGAGTTGCACTGAAAAACTTAGAATTTACTGAAAAACACGCATTAGACGAAATGCACAGTGTAGTACATTGTATATGAGTGAGTTGCACTGAAAAACTTAGAATTTACTGAAAAACCCCCATTAGACGAAATGCACAGTGTAGTACATTGTATATGCGTTAGTTGCACTAAAAACTTAGAATTTACTGAAAAACCCGCATTAGACGAAATGCACAGTGTAGTACATTGTATATGAGTGAGTTGCACTGAAAAACTTAGAATTTACTGAAAAACCCGCATTAGACGAAATGCACAGTGTAGTACATTGTATATGAGTGAGTTGCACTGAAAAACTTAGAATTTACTGAAAAACCCGCATTAGACGAAATGCACAGTGTAGTACATTGTATATGAGTGAGTTGCACTGAAAAACTTAGAATTTACTGAAAAACACGCATTAGACGAAATGCACAGTGTAGTACATTGTATATGAGTGAGTTGCACTGAAAAACTTAGAATTTACTGAAAAACCCGCATTAGACGAAATGCACAGTGTAGTACATTGTATATGAGTGAGTTGCACTGAAAAACTTAGAATTTACTGAAAAACCCGCATTAGACGAAATGCACAGTGTAGTACATTGTATATGAGTGAGTTGCACTGAAAAACTTAGAATTTACTGAAAAACCCGCATTAGACGAAATGCACAGTGTAGTACATTGTATATGAGTGAGTTGCACTGAAAAACTTAGAATTTACTGAAAAACACGCATTAGACGAAATGCACAGTGTAGTACATTGTATATGCGTTAGTTGCACTAAAAAAATTAGAATTTACTGAAAAACCCGCATTAGACGAAATGCACAGTGTAGTACATTGTATATGAGTGAGTTGCACTGAAAAACTTAGAATTTACTGAAAAACCCTCATTAGACAAAATGCACAGTGTAGTACATTGTATATGAGTGAGTTGCACTGAAAAACTTAGAATTTACTGAAAAACCCGCATTAGACGAAATGCACAGTGTAGTACATTGTATATGAGTGAGTTGCACTGAAAAACTTAGAATTTACTGAAAAACCCCCATTAGACGAAATGCACAGTGTAGTACATTGTATATGAGTGAGTTGCACTGAAAAACTTAGAATTTACTGAAAAACCCGCATTAGACGAAATGCACAGTGTAGTACATTGTTTATGAGTGAGTTGCACTGAAAAACTTAGAATTTACTGAAAAAACCCGCATTAGACGAAATGCACAGTGTAGTACATTGTATATGAGTGAGTTGCACTGAAAAACTTAGAATTTACTGAAAAACCCGCATTAGACGAAATGCACAGTGTAGTACATTGTATATGAGTGAGTTGCACTGAAAAACTTAGAATTTACTGAAAAACCCGCATTAGACGAAATGCACAGTGTAGTAAATTGTATATGAGTGAGTTGCACTGAAAAACTTAGAATTTACTGAAAAACCCGCATTAGACGAAATGCACAGTGTAGTACATTGTATATGAGTGAGTTGCACTGAAAAACTTAGAATTTACTGAAAAACCCGCATTAGACGAAATGCACAGTGTAGTACATTGTATATGAGTGAGTTGCACTGAAAAACTTAGAATTTACTGAAAAACACGCATTAGACGAAATGCACAGTGTAGTACATTGTATATGCGTTAGTTGCACTAAAAAATTAGAATTTACTGAAAAACCCGCATTAGACGAAATGCACAGTGTAGTACATTGTATATGAGTGAGTTGCACTGAAAAACTTAGAATTTACTGAAAAACCCGCATTAGACGAAATGCACAGTGTAGTACATTGTATATGAGTGAGTTGCACTGAAAAACTTAGAATTTACTGAAAAACCCGCATTAGACGAAATGCACAGTGTAGTAAATTGTATATGAGTGAGTTGCACTGAAAAACTTAGAATTTACTGAAAAACCCGCATTAGACGAAATGCACAGTGTAGTACATTGTATATGAGTGAGTTGCACTGAAAAACTTAGAATTTACTGAAAAACCCGCATTAGACGAAATGCACAGTGTAGTACATTGTATATGAGTGAGTTGCACTGAAAAACTTAGAATTTACTGAAAAACACGCATTAGACGAAATGCACAGTGTAGTACATTGTATATGCGTTAGTTGCACTAAAAAAATTAGAATTTACTGAAAAACCCGCATTAGACGAAATGCACAGTGTAGTACATTGTATATGAGTGAGTTGCACTGAAAAACTTAGAATTTACTGAAAAACCCGCATTAGACGAAATGCACAGTGTAGTACATAGTATATGAGTGAGTTGCACTGAAAAACTTAGAATTTACTGAAAAACCCGCATTAGAGGAAATGCACAGTGTAGTTCACTTGTATTATTGAGTGAGTTGCACTGAAAAACTTAGAATTTACTGAAAAATCCGCATTAGACGAAATGCACAGTGTAGTACATTGTATATGAGTGAGTTGCACTGAAAAACTTAGAATTTACTGAAAAACCCGCATTAGACGAAATGCACAGTGTAGTACATTGTATATGAGTGAGTTGCACTGAAAAACTTAGAATTTACTGAAAAACACGCATTAGACGAAATGCACAGTGTAGTACATTGTATATGCGTTAGTTGCACTAAAAAAATTAGAATTTACTGAAAAACCCGCATTAGACGAAATGCACAGTGTAGTACATTGTATATGAGTGAGTTGCACTGAAAAACTTAGAATTTACTGAAAAACCCTCATTAGACAAAATGCACAGTGTAGTACATTGTATATGAGTGAGTTGCACTGAAAAACTTAGAATTTACTGAAAAACCCGCATTAGACGAAATGCACAGTGTAGTACATTGTATATGAGTGAGTTGCACTGAAAAACTTAGAATTTACTGAAAAACCCCCATTAGACGAAATGCACAGTGTAGTACATTGTATATGCGTTAGTTGCACTGAAAAACTTAGAATTTACTGAAAAACCCGCATTAGACGAAATGCACAGTGTAGTACATTGTATATGAGTGAGTTGCACTGAAAAACTTAGTATTTACTGAAAAACCCGCATTAGACGAAATGCACAGTGTAGTACATTGTATATGAGTGAGTTGCACTAAAAAACTTAGAATTTACTGAAAAAACCCGCATTAGACGAAATGCACAGTGTAGTACATTGTATATGAGTGAGTTGCACTGAAAAACTTAGAATTTACTGAAAAACCTGCATTAGACGAAATGCACAGTGTAGTACATTGTATATGAGTGAGTTGCACTGAAAAACTTAGATTTTACTGAAAAACCCGCATTAGACGAAATGCACAGTGTAGTACATTGTATATGAGTGAGTTGCACTGAAAAACTTAGAATTTACTGAAAAACCCGCATTAGAAGAAATGCACAGTGTAGTACATTGTATATGAGTGAGTTGCACTGAAAAACTTAGAATTTACTGAAAAACCCGCATTAGACGAAATGCACAGTGTAGTACATTGTATATGAGTGAGTTGCACTGAAAAACTTAGAATTTACTGAAAAACCCGCATGAGACGAAATGCACAGTGTAGTACATTGTATATGAGTGAGTTGCACTGAAAAACTTAGAATTTACTGAAAAACACGCATTAGACGAAATGCACAGTGTAGTACATTGTATATGCGTTAGTTGCACTAAAAAACTTAGAATTTACTGAAAAACCCGCATTAGACGAAATGCACAGTGTAGTACATTGTATATGAGTGAGTTGCACGGAAAAACTTAGAATTTACTGAAAAACCCGCATTAGACGAAATGCACAGTGTAGTACATAGTATATGAGTGAGTTGCACTGAAAAACTTAGAATTTACTGAAAAACCCGCATTAGACGAAATGCACAGTGTAGTACATTGTATATGAGTGAGTTGCACTGAAAAACTTAGAATTTACTGAAAAATCCGCATTAGACGAAATGCACAGTGTAGTACATTGTATATGAGTGAGTTGCACTGAAAAACTTAGAATTTACTGAAAAACCCGCATTAGACGAAATGCACAGTGTAGTACATTGTTTATGAGTGAGTTGCACTGAAAAACTTAGAATTTACTGAAAAACCCGCATTAGACGAAATGCACAGTGTAGTACATTGTATATGAGTGAGTTGCACTGAAAAACTTAGAATTTACTGAAAAACCCGCATTAGACGAAATGCACAGTGTAGTACATTGTATATGAGTGAGTTGCACTGAAAAACTTAGAATTTACTGAAAAACCCACATTAGACGAAATGCACAGTGTAGTACATTGTATATGAGTGAGTTGCACTGAAAAACTTAGAATTTACTGAAAAACACGCATTAGACGAAATGCACAGTGTAGTACATTGTATATGCGTTAGTTGCACTAAAAAAATTAGAATTTACTGAAAAACCCGCATTAGACGAAATGCACAGTGTAGTACATTGTATATGAGTGAGTTGCACTGAAAAACTTAGAATTTACTGAAAAACCCTCATTAGACAAAATGCACAGTGTAGTACATTGTATATGAGTGAGTTGCACTGAAAAACTTAGAATTTACTGAAAAACCCGCATTAGACGAAATGCACAGTGTAGTACATTGTATATGAGTGAGTTGCACTGAAAAACTTAGAATTTACTGAAAAACACGCATTAGACGAAATGCACAGTGTAGTACATTGTATATGAGTGAGTTGCACTGAAAAACTTAGAATTTACTGAAAAACCCCCATTAGACGAAATGCACAGTGTAGTACATTGTATATGCATTAGTTGCACTAAAAACTTAGAATTTACTGAAAAACCCGCATTAGACGAAATGCACAGTGTAGTACATTGTATATGAGTGAGTTGCACTGAAAAACTTAGAATTTACTGAAAAACCCGCATTAGACGAAATGCACAGTGTAGTACATTGTATATGAGTGAGTTGCACTGAAAAACTTAGAATTTACTGAAAAACCCGCATTAGACGAAATGCACAGTGTAGTACATTGTATATGAGTGAGTTGCACTGAAAAACTTAGAATTTACTGAAAAACCCGCATTAGACGAAATGCACAGTGTAGTACATTGTATATGAGTGAGTTGCACTGAAAAACTTAGAATTTACTGAAAAACCCGCATTAGACGAAATGCACAGTGTAGTACATTGTATATGAGTGAGTTGCACTGAAAAACTTAGAATTTACTGAAAAACCCGCATTAGACGAAATGCACAGTGTAGTACATTGTATATGAGTGAGTTGCACTGAAAAACTTAGAATTTACTGAAAAACCCGCATTAGACGAAATGCACAGTGTAGTACATTGTATATGAGTGAGTTGCACTGAAAAACTTAGAATTTACTGAAAAACCCGCATTAGACGAAATGCACAGTGTAGTACATTGTATATGAGTGAGTTGCACTGAAAAACTTAGAATTTACTGAAAAACCCGCATTAGACGAAATGCACAGTGTAGTACATTGTATATGAGTGAGTTGCACTGAAAAACTTAGAATTTACTGAAAAACCCGCATTAGACGAAATGCACAGTGTAGTACATTGTATATGCGTTAAGTTGCACTAAAAACTTAGAATTTACTGAAAAACCCGCATTAGACGAAATGCACAGTGTAGTACATTGTATATGAGTGAGTTGCACTGAAAAACTTAGAATTTACTGAAAAACCCGCATTAGACGAAATGCACAGTGTAGTACATTGTATATGAGTGAGTTGCACTGAAAAACTTAGAATTTACTGAAAAACCCGCATTAGACGAAATGCACAGTGTAGTACATTGTATATGAGTGAGTTGCACTGAAAAACTTAGAATTTACTGAAAAAACACCGCATTAGACGAAATTGCACAGTGTAG
>NW_028227590.1:0-43808 GCF_978045245.1 Mus caroli
ACTTTTTCAGGGGTTTCTCACCATATTGCAGGTCCTACAAGTGTGAATTTCTTATTTTTGGACTTTTTCAGGGTTTCTCACCATATTCAAGCTCCTACAGTGTGTTTTGTCATTTTTTTGTCTTTTTCACAGATCTCATCTTATTCCAAGTCCTATATTGTGATTTTCTCATTTTTTGACTTTTTCAGGGTTTCTCACCATATTACAGGTACTACAAGTTTGATTTTCTTATTTTTCGATATTTCAGGGTTTCTCACCATATTCCAGGTCCTACAGTGTGATTTCTCATTTTAAGACTTTTTCAGGGTTTCTCAACATATTCCAACTCCTTCAGTGTATTTTTCTCATTTTTCGACTTTTTTAGGGTTTCTCATCTTATTCCAAGTCCTACAGTGTGATTTTTCTCATTTTAAGACTTTTTCAGGGTTTCTCAACATATTGGAGGTTCTACAAGTGTGATTTTCTTATTTTTCGACTTTTTTCAGGGTTTACTCACCATATTCCAGCTTCTACAGTGTATTTTTTCATTTTTTGACTTTTTCAGTGTTTCTCATCATATTCTAAATCTTACAGTGTGATTTTCTCATTTTTGGAATTTTTCAGGGTTTCTCACCATATTGCAGGGACGTACAAGTTTGATTTTCTTATTTTTCGACTGTTTCAGTTTTTCTCACCATATTGCAGGTCCAACTGTGTGATTTTCTCATTTTGAGACTTTTTCAATGTTTCTCACCATATTCCAGCTACTACAGTCTGATTTTCTCATTTTTGACTTTTTCAGGGGTTTCTCATCATATTCCAAGTCCTAGAGTGTGATTTTTTCCAATTTTTCGCCTTTTTCAGAGTTTCTCACCATATTCCAGGTTCCACAGTGTGATTTTCTCATTTTTTGACTTTTTCAGGATTGCTCACCATATTCCATCTTCTACATTGTGATTTTCTCATTTTTCAACTTTTTCAGGGTTTCTCATCTTATTCCAAGTCCTACAGTGAAATTTTCTCATTTTTGACTTTTTCAGGGTGTCTCATCTTATTCCAAGTCCTACAGTGTGATTTTCTCATTTTTCAACTTTTTCAGGGTTTCTCACCATATTGCAGGGTCCTACACGTGTGAATTTCTTATTTTTTGGACTTTTTCAGGGTTTCTCACCATATTCCAGGTACTACAGTGTGAATTTTCTCATTTAAGACTTTTCAGGGTCTCTCACCATATTGCATGTCCTACAAGTGTGTATATCTTATTTTTCTACTTTTTAACGGTTTCTCTCCATATTCCATCTCCTACCGTGTACTTTTGTCATTTTTTGTCTTTTTCACGGTTTCTCATTTTATTCCAAGTCCTACAGTGTGGATTTTCTCATTTTTTGACTTTTTCAGGGTTTCTCACCATATTGCAGGTCCTACAAGTGTGAATTTCTTATTTTTCGACATTTTCAGAGTTTCTCACCATATTCCAGGTCCTACAGTGTGATTTTCTCATTTTAAGACTTTTTCAGTGTTTCTCACCATATTCCAGGTACTACTGCGTGATTTTCTCATTTTTCGACTTTTTCAGGGTTTCTCAACCATATTCCAGGCTACTGCGTGATTTTCTCATGTTTTCAACTTTTTCAGAGTTTCTCACCATATTCTAGGTCCTACTGTGTGATTTTCTCATTTTAATACTTTTTACCATATTCTAGGTACTACAGTGTGATTTTCTCATTTTTTTACTTTTTCAGGATTTCTCATCACATTCTAAGTCCTAGAGTGTGATTTTTGCTTTTTTCGAATTTTTCAGGGTTTCTCAACATATTCCAGGTCCTACAGTTGTTATTCTCACTTTTCGTCTTTTTCAGGGTTTCTCACTAGCCTTCCAAGTCCTACTGCCTGATTTTCTCATTTTCCGACTTCTTTCAGGGTTTCTCACCATATTCTGGGTCCTACTGCATGAATTTCTCATGTTTTGACTTTTTCAGGGGTTTCCTCACCATATTCCAAGTCCTAGAGTGTGATATTCTCATTTTTTGACTTTTTCACTGTTTCTCACCATATTCCAGGTCCTACAGTGCGATTTTCTCTTTTTTTAAATTTTCGGGGTTTCTTACTTATTCCAGGTTCTACATTGTCATTTTCTCATTTTTTGAATATTTCAGGTTTTCTCAACATATTCCAGGTCCTACACTGTCATTTTCTAATTTGCGACTTTTTCAGAGTTTCTCACCATATTCCATGTACTACAGTGTGATTTTTCTCATTTTTTGACTTTTTCAGGGTTTCTCACCATATTCCAAGTCCTACTGTGTGATTTTCTCATTTTTAGACTTTTTTCAGTGTTTTCTCACAATATTCCAGGTACTACAGTGTGATTTTCTCATTTTTTTGTCTTTTTCAGGTTTTCTCATCATATTCCAAATCCTACAGTGTGATTTTCTCTTTTTCCGACTTTTAAAGGGTTTCTTACCATATTCCATGTCCTAGTCTGTAATTGTCTCATTTTTTCGACTTTTTCAGGGTTTGCTCACGCATATTGGAGGTCCTACTTGTGTGATTTTCTTATTCTTCGACTTTTTTCAGGTTTTCTCACCACATTCCAACTCCTACAGTATATTTTTCTCATTTTTGACTTTTTCATGGTTTCTCATCATATTCCAAATCCTACAGTGTGATTTTTTCATTTTTCGACTTTTTCAGGGTTTCTCAACATATTGCAGGTACTTCAAGTTTGATTTTCTTATATTTCGACTCTTTCATGGTTTCTCTCCATATTTCAGGTCCCTACTGTGTGATTTTCTCATTTTTGAATTTTTCAGTGTTTCTCACCATATTCCAGGTCCTACAGTGGTGTTTTTCTCATTTTTCGACTTTTTCAGGGTTTCTCACCATATTGGAGGTCCTACAATTGTGATTTTCTAATTTTTTAACCTTTTCAGGTTTTCTCTCCATATTCCAGTTCCTACAGTGTATTTTTCTTATTTTTTTACTTTTTTCACGGTTTCTCATCATATTCGAAGTCCTACAGTGTGATTTTCTCATTTTTCGACTTTTTCAGGGTTTCTCACCATATTTCAGGTACTACAAGTTTTATCTTATTTTTAGACTTTTTCAGTGTTTCTCACCATACTCCAGGTACTACAGTGTGATTTTCTCATTTTTTGACTTTTTCAGGGTTTCTCATCGTATTCCAAGTCCTAGAGTGTGATTTTCGCATTTTTCGAAATTTCCAGTGATTCTCAGCATATTCCAGTTCCTACAATTTGATTTTCTAATTTTTTGACTTTTTCAGGGTTTCTCACCATATTTCAGGTACTACAAGTTTTATCTTATTTTTAGACTTTTTCAGTGTTTCTCACCATATTCCATGTACTACAGTGTGATTTTCTTATTTTTGGACTGTTTCAGGGTTTCTCACCATATTCCAGGTCCTACAGTGTGATTTTCTCATTTAATACTTTTTTAGTGTTTCTCACCATATACCAGGTACTACAGTGTGATTTTCTCATTTTTTGAATTTTTCAGGGTTTCTCATCATATTCCAAGTCCTACAGTGTGATTTTCTCATTTTAAGACTTTTTCAGGGTCTCTCACCATATTGCAAGTCTACAAGTCCTACAAGTTTGTATTTCTTTTTTTTTTTTTTTTTTTTTTTGGCTTTTTTCAGGACTTCTCACCATATTCCAGCTCCTACAGTGTCATTTTCTCATTTTTCGACATTTTCAGGGTTTCTTACCATATTCCAGGGTCCTACAGTGTTGATTTTCTCATTTTAAGACTTTTTCTGTGTTTCTCATCATATTCTGGGTCCTAGTCCATGATTTTCTCATTTTTCGACTTTTTCAGGGTTTCTCACCATATTCAAACTCCTACAGTGTGATTTTCTCATTCTTCGACTTTTTCAGGGTTTCTCACCATATTGCAGGTCCTACAAGTGTGAATTTCTTATTTTTGGACTTTTTCAGGGTTTCTCACCATATTCTAGCTCCTACAGTGTGTTTTTGTCATTTTTTTTTGTCTTTTTCACAGATTCTCATCTTATTCCAAGTCCTATATTGTGATTTTCTCATTTTTTGACTTTTTCAGGGTTTCTCACCATATTACAGGTACTACAAGTTTGATTTTCTTATTTTTCGATATTTCAGGGGTTCTCACCATATTCCAGGTCCTACAGTGTGATTTTCTCATTTTAAGACTTTTTCAGGGTTTTCTCAACATATTGGAGGTTCTACAAGTGTGATTTTCTTATTTTTCGACTTTTTCAGGGTTTACTCACCATATTCCAGCTTCTACAGTGTATTTTTCTCATTTTTTGACTTTTTCAGTGTTTTCTCATCATATCTAAATCTTACAGTGTGATTTTCTCATTTTTGGAATTTTTCAGGGTTTCTCACCATATTGCAGGGGACTACAAGTTTGATTTTCTTATATTTCGACTGTTTCAGTTTTTCTCACCATATTGCAGGTCCAACTGTGTGATTTTCTCATTTTGAGACTTTTTCAATGTTTTCTCACCATATTCCAGCTACTACAGTCTGATTTTCTCATTTTTGACTTTTTCAGGGTTTCTCATCATATTCCAAGTCCTAGAGTGTGATTTTTCCAATTTTTCGCCTTTTTCAGAGTTTCTCACCATATTCCAGGTTCCACAGTGTGATTTTCTCATTTTTTGACTTTTTCAGGATTGCTCACCATATTCATCTTCTACATTGTGATTTTCTCATTTTTCAACTTTTTCAGGGTTTCTCATCTTATTCCAAGTCCTACAGTGAAATTTTCTCATTTTTTGACTTTTTCAGGGTGTCTCATCTTATTCCAAGTCCTACAGTGTGATTTTCTCATTTTTCAACTTTTTCAGGGTTTCTCACCATATTGCAGGTCCTACACGTGTGAATTTCTTATTTTTGGACTTTTTCAGGGTTTCTCACCATATTCCAGGTACTACAGTGTGATTTTCTCATTTAAGACTTTTTCAGGGTCTCTCACCATATTGCATGTCCTACAAGTGTGTATATCTTATTTTTCTACTTTTAACGGTTTCTCTCCATATTCCATCTCCTACCATGTACTTTTGTCATTTTTTGTCTTTTTCATGGTTCTCATTTTATTCCATGTCCTACAGTGTGATTTTCTCATTTTTTGACTTTTTCAGGGTTTCTCACCATATTGCAGGTCCTACAAGTGTGAATTTCTTATTTTTCGACATTTTCAGAGTTTCTCACCATATCCCAGGTCCTACAGTGTGATTTTCTCATTTTAAGACTTTTTCAGTGTTTCTCACCATATTCCAGGTACTACTGCGTGATTTTCTCATTTTTCGACTTTTTCAGGGTTTCTCACCATATTCCAGGCTACTGCGTGATTTTCTCATGTTTTCGACTTTTTCAGAGTTTCTCACCATATTCCAGGTCCTACTGTGTGATTTTCTCATTTTAATACTTTTTTACCATATTCCAGGTACTACAGTGTGATTTTCTCATTTTTTTACTTTTTCAGGATTTCTCATCACATTCCAAGTCCTAGAGTGTGATTTTTGCTTTTTTCGAATTTTTCAGGGTTTCTCAACATATTCCAGGGTCCTACAGTTTGTTATTCTCACTTTTCGTCTTTTTCAGGGTTTCTCACTAGCTTCCAAGTCCTACTGCCTGATTTTCTCATTTTCTGACTTCTTTCAGGGTTTCTCACCATATTCTGG
The DNA here is from genome assembly GCF_978045245.1 of Mus caroli. NCBI lineage: Eukaryota > Metazoa > Chordata > Mammalia > Rodentia > Muridae > Mus > Mus caroli. The sequence goes on from NW_028227590.1 coordinate 5,669, forward strand.
GTCCTACTGCATGAATTTCTCATGTTTTGACTTTTTCAGGGTTTCTCACCATATTCCAAGTCCTAGAGTGTGATATTCTCATTTTTTGACTTTTTCACTGTTTCTCACCATATTCCAGGTCCTACAGTGCGATTTTCTCTTTTTTTAAAATTTTCGGGGTTTCTTACTTATTCCAGGTTCTACATTGTCATTTTCTCATTTTTTGAATATTTCAGGTTTTCTCAACATATTCCAGGTCCTACACTGTCATTTTCTAATTTGCGACTTTTTCAGAGTTTCTCACAATATTCCATGTACTACAGTGTGATTTTTCTCATTTTTTGACTTTTTCAGGGTTCCTCACCATATTCCAAGTCCTACTGTGTGATTTTCTCATTTTTAGACTTTTTCAGTGTTTTCTCACAATATTCCAGGTACTACAGTGTGATTTTCTCATTTTTTGACTTTTTCAGGTTTTCTCATCATATTCCAAATCCTACAGTGTGATTTTCTCTTTTTCCGACTTTTAAAGGGTTTCTTACCATATTCCATGTCCTAGTCTGTAATTGTCTCATTTTTCGACTTTTTCACGGTTTCTCACCATATTGGAGGTCCTACTTGTGTGATTTTCTTATTCTTCGACTTTTTCATATTTTCTCACCACATTCCAACTCCTACAGTATATTTTTCTCATTTTTGACTTTTTCATGGTTTCTCATCATATTCCAAATCCTACAGTGTGATTTTTTCATTTTTCGACTTTTTCAGGGTTTCTCACCATATTGCAGGTACTTCAAGTTTGATTTTCTTATATTTCGACTGTTTCACGGTTTCTCTCCATATTTCAGGTCCTACTGTGTGATATTCTTATTTTTTGAATTTTTCAGTGTTTCTCACCAAATTCCAGGTCCTACTGTGTGTTTTTCTCATTTTTCGACTTTTTCAGGGTTTCTCACCATATTGGAGGTCCTACAATTGTGATTTTCTAATTTTTTAACCTTTTCAGGGTTTCTCTCCATATTCCATTCCTATAGTGTATTTTTCTTATTTTTTTACTTTTTCACGGTTTCTCATCATATTCGAAGTCCTACAGTGTGATTTTCTCATTTTTCGACTTTTTCAGGGTTTCTCACCATATTTCAGGTACTACAAGTTTTATCTTATTTTTAGACTTTTTCAGTGTTTCTCACCATATTCCATGTACTACAGTGTGATTTTCTCATTTTTCGTCTTTTTCAGGGTTTCTCACCATATTCCAAGTCCTACAGTGTGATATTCTCATTTTTCGACTTTTTCAGTGTTTCTCACCATATTGCATGTACTACAAGTTTTATTTTCTTATTTTTGGACTGTTTCAGGGTTTCTCACCATATTCCAAGTCCTACAGTGTGATTTTCTCATTTTAATACTTTTTTAGTGTTTCTCACCATATACCAGGTACTACAGTGTGATTTTCTCATTTTTTGAATTTTTCAAAGTTTCTCATCATATTCCAAGTCCTACAGTGTGATTTGCTCATTTTAAGACTTTTTCAGGGTCTCTCACCATATTGCAAGTCCTACAAGTCCTACAAGTTTGTATTTCTTTTTTTTTTCTTTTTTCTTTTTTTTTGGCTTTTTTCAGGACTTCTCAACATATTCCAGCTCCTACAGTGTCATTTTCTCATTTTTCGACATTTTCAGGGTTTCTTACCATATTCCAGGTCCTACAGTGTGATTTTCTCATTTTAAGACTTTTTCTGTGTTTCTCATCATATTCTGGGTCCTAGTCCATGATTTTCTCATTTTTCGACTTTTTCAGGGTTTCTCACCATATTCAAACTCCTACAGTGTGATTTTCTCATTCTTCGACTTTTTCAGGGTTTCTCACCATATTGCAGGTCCTACAAGTGTGAATTTCTTATTTTTGGACTTTTTTCAGGGTTTCTCACCATATTCAAGCTCCTACAGTGTGTTTTTGTCATTTTTTTGTCTTTTTCACAGATTCTCATCTTATTCCAAGTCCTATATTGTGATTTTCTCATTTTTTTGACTTTTTCAGGGTTTCTCACCATATTACAGGTACTACAAGTTTGATTTTCTTATTTTTCGATATTTCAGGGTTTCTCACCATATTCCAGGTCCTACAGTGTGATTTTCTCATTTTAAGACTTTTTCAGGGTTTCTCAACATATTCCAACTCCTTCAGTGTATTTTTCTCATTTTTCGACTTTTTTAGGGTTTCTCATCTTATTCCAAGTCCTACAGTGTGATTTTCTCATTTTAAGACTTTTTCAGGGTTTCTCAACATATTGGAGGTTCTACAAGTGTGATTTTCTTATTTTTCGACTTTTTCAGGGTTTACTCACCATATTCCAGCTTCTACAGTGTATTTTTTCATTTTTTGACTTTTTCAGTGTTTCTCATCATATTCTAAATCTTACAGTGTGATTTTCTCATTTTTGGAATTTTTCAGGGTTTCTCACCATATTGCAGGGACTACAAGTTTGATTTTCTTATTTTTCGACTGTTTCAGTGTTTCTCACCATATTGCAGGTCCAACTGTGTGATTTTCTCATTTTGAGACTTTTTCAATGTTTCTCACCATATTCCAGCTACTACAGTCTGATTTTCTCATTTTTGACTTTTTCAGGGTTTCTCATCATATTCCAAGTCCTAGAGTGTGATTTTTCCAATTTTTCGCCTTTTTCAGAGTTTCTCACCATATTCCAGGTTCCACAGTGTGATTTTCTCATTTTTTGACTTTTTCAGGATTGCTCACCATATTCCATCTTCTACATTGTGATTTTCTCATTTTTCAACTTTTTCAGGGTTTCTCATCTTATTCCAAGTCCTACAGTGAAATTTTCTCATTTTTTGACTTTTTCAGGGTGTCTCATCTTATTCCAAGTCCTACAGTGTGATTTTCTCATTTTTCAACTTTTTCAGGGTTTCTCACCATATTGCAGGTCCTACACGTGTGAATTTCTTATTTTTGGACTTTTTCAGGGTTTCTCACCATATTCCAGGTACTACAGTGTGATTTTCTCATTTAAGACTTTTTCAGGGTCTCTCACCATATTGCATGTCCTACAAGTGTGTATATCTTATTTTTCTACTTTTTAACGGTTTCTCTCCATATTCCATCTCCTACCGTGTACTTTTGTCATTTTTTGTCTTTTTCACGGTTTCTCATTTTATTCCAAGTCCTACAGTGTGATTTTCTCATTTTTTGACTTTTTCAGGGTTTCTCACCATATTGCAGGTCCTACAAGTGTGAATTTCTTATTTTTCGACATTTTCAGAGTTTCTCACCATATTCCAGGTCCTACAGTGTGATTTTCTCATTTTAAGACTTTTTCAGTGTTTCTCACCATATTCCAGGTACTACTGCGTGATTTTCTCATTTTTCGACTTTTTCAGGGTTTCTCACCATATTCCAGGCTACTGCGTGATTTTCTCATGTTTTCAACTTTTTCAGAGTTTCTCACCATATTCTAGGTCCTACTGTGTGATTTTCTCATTTTAATACTTTTTTACCATATTCTAGGTACTACAGTGTGATTTTCTCATTTTTTTACTTTTTCAGGATTTCTCATCACATTCTAAGTCCTAGAGTGTGATTTTTGCTTTTTTCGAATTTTTCAGGGTTTCTCAACATATTCCAGGTCCTACAGTTTGTTATTCTCACTTTTCGTCTTTTTCAGGGTTTCTCACTAGCTTCCAAGTCCTACTGCCTGATTTTCTCATTTTCCGACTTCTTTCAGGGTTTCTCACCATATTCTGGGTCCTACTGCATGAATTTCTCATGTTTTGACTTTTTCAGGGTTTCTCACCATATTCCAAGTCCTAGAGTGTGATATTCTCATTTTTTGACTTTTTCACTGTTTCTCACCATATTCCAGGTCCTACAGTGCGATTTTCTCTTTTTTTAAAATTTTCGGGGTTTCTTACTTATTCCAGGTTCTACATTGTCATTTTCTCATTTTTTGAATATTTCAGGTTTTCTCAACATATTCCAGGTCCTACACTGTCATTTTCTAATTTGCGACTTTTTCAGAGTTTCTCACCATATTCCATGTACTACAGTGTGATTTTTCTCATTTTTTGACTTTTTCAGGGTTTCTCACCATATTCCAAGTCCTACTGTGTGATTTTCTCATTTTTAGACTTTTTCAGTGTTTTCTCACAATATTCCAGGTACTACAGTGTGATTTTCTCATTTTTTGACTTTTTCAGGTTTTCTCATCATATTCCAAATCCTACAGTGTGATTTTCTCTTTTTCCGACTTTTAAAGGGTTTCTTACCATATTCCATGTCCTAGTCTGTAATTGTCTCATTTTTCGACTTTTTCAGGGTTTCTCACCATATTGGAGGTCCTACTTGTGTGATTTTCTTATTCTTCGACTTTTTCAGGTTTTCTCACCACATTCCAACTCCTACAGTATATTTTTCTCATTTTTGACTTTTTCATGGTTTCTCATCATATTCCAAATCCTACAGTGTGATTTTCTCATTCTTCGACTTTTTCAGGGTTTCTCACCGTATTGCAGGTCCTACAAGTGTGAATTTCTTATTTTTGGACTTTTTCAGGGTTTCTCACCATATTCAAGCTCCTACAGTGTGTTTTTGTCATTTTTTTGTCTTTTTCACAGATTCTCATCTTATTCCAAGTCCTATATTGTGATTTTCTCATTTTTTGACTTTTTCAGGGTTTCTCACCATATTACAGGTACTACAAGTTTGATTTTCTTATTTTTCGATATTTCAGGGTTTCTCACCATATTCCAGGTCCTAAGGTGTGATTTTCTCATTTTAAGACTTTTTCAGTATTTTTCACCATATTCCAAGTACTACAGTGTGATTTTCTATTTTAAGACTTTTTCAGTGTTTCTCACCAAATCCCAGGTCCTACTGCGTGATTTTCTCATTTTTCGACTTTTTCAGGGTTTCTCACCATATTCCAAGTCCTACAGTGTGATTTTCTCATTTTTCGACTTTTTCAGGGTTTCTCACCATATTCCAAGTCCTACAGTGTGATTTTCTCATTTTTTGACTTTTTCAGGGTTTCTCAACATATTCCAAGTCCTAGAGTGTGATTTTTGCTTTTTTCGAATTTTTCAGGGTTTCTCACCATATTCCAGATCCTACAGATTGATTTTCTCATTTTTCGACTTTTTCAGGGTTTCTCACCAGCTTCCAGGTCCTACTGCGTGATTTTCTTATTTTTTGACTTTTTTTTCAGGGTTTCTCACCATATTCTGGGTCCTACTGCATGATTTTCTCATTTTTCGACATTTTCAGGGTTTCTCACCATATTCCAAGTCCTAGAGTGTGATATTCTCATTTAAGACTTTTTCAGTGTTTCTCACCATATTCCAGGTACTCCTGCATGCTTTTCTCATTTTTCGACTTTTTCAGGGTTTCTCACCATATTCCAAATCCTACAGAGTGATTTTTCATTTTTTGACTTTTTCAGGGTTACTCATCTTATTCCAAGCCACACCCATCTTTAAATTTTTAGAAGAAAATGTGAGGCTGTGTTTATATACATCATATGCAGATCGTAAGAGGGATTTAGATTCTCCAGAATCTGACACCCTCTTCTGGAGTGTCTAAAGATAGCAACAGTTTACTTATATCTAATAAATAAATAAATAAATAAATAAATAAATAAATATATAAATAAACATTTTTTTAAAAAGGATAAGAAAGAAAGAAAGACCAGGCAGGCCTGCCATCCTTATCTCTGTCTGTCTGTCTGTCTGTCTGTCTGTCTGATACCCTGGAACTGGAAAAGGGACACCATATAGTTGCTGGTAGTTGATCCCAGATTATCTAGAAGAGGAGACAATGCTGTTAATTGTTTTGTTTTGTTTTTCACTGTTTTTTTTATTACATATTTTCCTCAATTACATTTCCAATGCTATCCCAAAAGTCCCCCATACCTCCCCCCACTTCCCTACCCTCCCATTCTTCTCAGTGGCTCCACACATCTTTAAATTTTTAGAAGTATACGTGAGTCTGTGTTTATGTACATAATATGCAGGCCAAAAGAGGGATTTAGATTCTCCAGAATCTGACACCGTCTTCTGGAGTGTCTGAAGACAGCTAGAGTGTACTTATATCTAATAAATACATAAATAAAAAAATAAGCAAACATTTTTTCAAAAGGATAAGAAAGAAAGAAAGACCAGGCAAGCCTGCCATCCTTATCTCTGTCTGTCTGTCTGACAGTCTGTCTGATCCCCTGGAACTGGAGGTGGGCCACTATATAGTTGCTGATAGTTGATACCAGGTTCTCTGGAAGTGGAGACAGTGATGGTAATTGTTGAGCCCTTTCAGTGGTCCCACCAATCTTTAAATTTTTAGAAGTATATGTGAGGCTGTGTTTATGTACATCATATGCAGACCATAAGAGGGATTTAGATTCTCCAGAATCTGAAACCCTCTTCTGGAGTGTCTGAAGGCAGCTACAGTGTACTTATATCTAATAAATACATAAATAAATAAATAAATAAATAAATAAATAAATAAATAAATAAACATTTTTTTAAAGGATAAGAAATAAAGAAAGACCAGGCAGGCCTGGCATCCTTATCTCTGTCTGTCTGTCTGTCTGTCTTTCTGATCCACTGGAACTGGAGATGGGCCACAATATAGTTGCTGGTAGTTGATCCCAGGTTCTCTGGAAGAGGAGACAATGCTGTTAATTGTTGAGCCCTTTCAGTGGCCCCACACATCTTTAAATTTTTGGAAGTAAATGTGAGTCTGTGTTTATGTACATCATATGCACACCATAAGAGGGATTTAGATTATCCAGAATCTGACACCCTCTCCTGGAGTGTCTGAAGACCGCTAAAGTGTACTTATATTTAATAAATACATAAATAAATAAATAAACATTTTTAAAAAGGATGAGAAAGAAAAAAAACCAGGCAGGCCTGCCACCCTTGTCTGTCTGTCTGTCTGTCTTTCTGTCTGATACCTTAGAACTGGAGATGAGCCACCATATAGTTGCTGGTAGTTGATCCCAGGTTGTCTGGAAGAGGAGATAATGCTGTTAATTGTTGAGCCCTTTCAGTGACCCCATACATCTTTAAATTTTTGAAGTATATGTGAGGCTGTGTTTATGTACATCATATACAGACCATAAGAGGGATTTAGATTCTCCAGAATCTGACACCATCTTCTGGAGTGTCTGAAGACAGACACAGTGTACTTATATCTAATAAATAAATAAATAAATAAATAAATAAATAAATAAATAAATAAACATTTTTTAAAAAGGATAAGAAAGAAAGAAAGACCAGGGAGGCCTGCCTTCCTTATCTCTGTCTCTCTGTCTGTCTGTCTGTCTATCTGTCTGATACCCTGGAACTGGAGATGGGCCACCATATAGGTGCTGGAAGTTGAACCCAGGTTCTCTGGAAGAGGAGACAATGCGGTTAATTGTTGAGCCCTTTCAGTGGCTCCACCCATCTGTAAATTTTTAGAAGTATATGTGAGGCTGTGTTTATGTACATCATATGCAGACCATAAGAGGGATTTAGATTCTCCAGAATCTGACACCCTCTTCTGGAGTGTCTGAAGATAGCTACAGTGTACTTTTATCTAATAAATACATAAATAAGTAAATAAACATTTCTTAAAAAGGATAAGAAAGAAAGACCAGGCAGGCCTGCCATCGTTATCTCTATATGTCTGTCTGTCTGTCTCTCTGTCTGATCCTCTGGAACTGGAGATGGGCCACCATATAGTTGCTGGTAGTTGATCCCAGGTTCTCTGGAAGAGGAGACAATGCTGTTAATGGTTGAGCCCATACAGTGGCCCCACACATCTTTAATTTTTGGAAGTAAATGTGAGTCTGTGTTTATGTACATCATATTCAGACCATAAGAGGGATTTAGATTCTCCAGAATCTGACACTCTCTTCTGGAGTGTCTGAAGACAGCTACAGTGTACTTATATCTAATAAATACATAAATAAATAAATAAACATTTCTTAAAAAGGATAAGAAAGAAAGAAAGACGAAGCAGGCCTGCCATCCTTATCTCTATCTGTCTGTATGTCTGTCTCTCTGTCTGATCCCCTGGAACAGGAGATGGGCCACCATATAGTTGCTGGTAGTTGATCTCAGGTTCTCTGGAAGTGGAGACAATGCTGTTAATTTTTGAGCCGTTCAGTGGCAACACCCATCTTTAATTTTTAGAAGTAAATGTGAGGCTGTGTTTATGTACATCATATGCAGACAATAAGAGGGATTTAGATTCTCCAGAATCTGACACTCTCTTCTGGAGTGTCTGAAGACAGCTACAGTGTACTTATATCTAATAAATACATAAATAAATAAATAAATAAGCATTATTAAAAAGGATAAGAAAAAAAGAAAGACCAGGAAGGCCTGCCATCCTTATCTCTGTCTGTCTGTCTGTCTGTCTGATCCCCTGGAACTGGAGATGGGCCACCATATAGTTGCTGGTAGTTGAACCCAGATTCTCTGCAAGAGGAGACAAGGCTGTAAATTTTTGAGCCCTTTCAGTGGCACCACCCATCTTTAAATTTTTAGAAGTAATTGTGAGGCTGTGTTTATGTACATCATATGCAGACCATAAGAGGGATTTACATTCTCCAGAATCTGATCCCTCTTCGGAGTGTCTGAAGACAGCTACAGTGTACTTATATCTAATAAATACATAAATAAATAAATAAACATGTTTTAAAAAGGATAAGAAAGAAAGAAAAACCAGGCAGGCCTGCCATCCTTGTCTGTTTGTCTGTCTGTCTGTCTGATCCCCTGAAACTGGAGATGGGCCACCATATTTTTGCTGGTACTTGATCCCAGGTTCTCTGGAAGAGGAGACAATGCTGTTAATTGTTGAGCCCTTACAGTGGCCCCACCCATCTTTAAATTTTTAGAAGTATATGTGAGGCTGTGTTTATGTACATCATATGCAGACCATAAGAGGGATTTAGATTCTCTAGAATCTGACACACTCTTCTGGAGTGTCTGAAGACAGCTACAATGTACTTATATCTAATAAATACATAAATAAAGAAATAAACATGTTTTAAAAAGGATAAGTAAGAAAGAAAGTCCAGGCAGGCCTTCCATCCTTATCTCTGTCTGTCTGTCTGTCTGTCTGATCCCCGGGAACTGGAGATGGGCTACCTTATAGTTGCTGGTAGTTGATCCCAGGTTCTCTGGAAGAGGAGACAATGCTGTTAATTGTTGAGCCCTTTCAGTGGCCCCACCCATCTTTAAATTTTTAGAAGTATATGTGAGGCTGTGTTTTTGTACATCATATGCAGACCATAAGAGGGATTTAGATTCTCCAGAATCTGACACACTCTTCTGGAGTGTCTGAAGACAGCTACAGTGTACTTATATCTAATAAATACATAAATAAATAAATAAATAAATAAATAAACATTTTTTAAAAGGGATAAGAAAGAAAGAAAAACCAGGCAGGCCTTCCATCCTTGTCTGTCTTTCTCTCTGTCTGTCTGTCTTGCCTAGCCCCTTGCATAGCCTAGCCTAGCCCCTTGCCTTGCCTAGCCTAGCCCAGCCCTGCCTTGCCTAGCCCTGCCTATCCCTGTCTTTAACCAGGCTGGCCTCGAAGTCAGAAACTGACTGCTTCTGCCTCCAGAGTGCTCTCATTAAGAGCTCAAGCCACCACTGACTGTTGGGTTTTCTAAGTCTTACATAGGTATGGTCTGTTTCTCAGCTGTGAAACCCTAATTAACACATGTAGTCTGTCCTAGGTCAGCCATAGCTACAGACTGAGGCCTTTTCTAAAACAAAACAAAAGAAAACAAAAAATAGAAATAATAAAATAAATAAATTAAGCAACCACATGATAACTTTTCTTTCTTTCAATGATACTCAGAGCTTGAAGCAGTTCACCCATGAGACCTCAGCTCTGGACATTGAGGCTGTTTCCCTAACAAGTATTATGGCTGAACCTGAGGGGTTCTACTGCTGATTTGTGTCCCCCTCTTTAAAAAAATAGTTGTTTTCAAAGGCTGCAGGTTCTTAGCCCTGTTCCTTGTTACAGTTGAGTCACAGCCCTGAAAGTTCAGTGGTAGTTAAAGGCACTGAGAAGGGCTTCCTCTAGACATCAAAGACCAAGTCTTTGTTATTAAAAAGTTAATCTGGATTGCCCCACCCCCTGGCATCCTTAGAATTCCTAGAAAGGAAGGCAGGGACCTGGGCAGAAGGGTGCAAGTCTACTGCTGTTTGTAAGTGGTAACAGAAAGCTTTCTCTTTTTGGTACCCTACCCCAAGTTACACTGTCACTTCTTTTTCCTAGTTGTTGTTTTGTCGGTTTATTCTCAACATAGACCCTTTTCCTTCCTAACCTTGGCTGTCCTGAACCTTACTGTCCTTGAACTCAGTGATTTGCCTGTCTTGCTGGGATGAAACTGTGAGCTACCATCCAGAAGGAAGCACCCTGCTGAGGTTAGATTGGGGTCTCTTCCATTTTCCTCTATGAACATGCATATGGCAGGCCTGTTCTTTCTTTTTTACTTTTCCTTTTCTTTTTAAAGATTTATATATTTATTATATTTAAGTATGCTGTAGCTATCTTCAGACAGTCCAGAAGAGGGTGTCAGATTCTGAAGAATCTAAATCATTCCTATTGTCTGCATATGATGTATATAAACACAGCCTCACATATACTCAAAAAAAAAAAAAAAGAAAGATGTGGCTACAGAGAGGGCTCAACAATTAAGAGCATTGTCTCCTCTTCCAGAGAACCTGGGCTCAATTACCAGTATTATATATGGTGGCCCATCTCCAGTTCCAGGGGATCTAATACTCTGTTCTGGAGTCTGTGGGCACAGCATACACATGCAAAACATTCTTACACAATCATTGAGAGAGGAGAGAGAGGGGTTGAGAGAGAGGGGAGGTAATCATACCTCCTGACGAGTTTGAAGACCTGAGCTTCATCACTCACACAAATAAATAAATGCAAAATATTTTTAAAAAATAAACTCTGCCATTGCCCTTTAAAAATTCCTAGAAAACAAGTTTTATAAGCAACAGTTATATTTACTATATCTAAAGTACAGTCATGAGCATATTCTCTAAATAGAAAAAGGCCTGTTAGTCTTAGAAATGGAAAAGACAAACCAAGGAAGGTTTGCAATTACATAATGAGGCAGCTCAGCCCAGCTCTTAGGTTGGAAATAAGACTGGAGAATAGGATACACCTGAAGACAGCCAGCCATTGCTTTTTGTTTTGGAGGCTGAAAGGATACACCTGAAGACAGCCAATGCTGTGTGATGGTGATCTGGTATTTTTTTTTTAATTTTTAAAAACTTTAACACTTTTTATAAAACCTCTTTCTTTCTTTCTTTCTTTCTTTCTTTCTTTCTTTCTTTCTTTCTTTCTTTCTTTCTTTCTTTCTTCCTATCTTTCTTTCTGTCTTTCTTTCTTTCCCTAGCCTACCCTAGCCTACCCTAGCCTACCCTAGCCTACCCTAGCCTACCCTAGCCTACCCTAGCCTACCCTAGCCTACCCTAGCCTACCCTAGCCTACCCTAACCTTCCCTAGCCTACCCTAGCCTACCCTAGCCTACCCTAGCCTTGCCTTGCCTACCCTAGCCTTCCCTAGCCTTCCCTAGCCTTCCCTAGCCTTCCCTAGCCCTGCCTAACCCTGTCTTTCACCAGGGTGGCCTCGAACTCAGAAACTGACTGCCTATGCCTACAGAGTGCTCTCATTAAGAGCTTGAGTCACCACTGAAGGTATGCAGACCATAAGAGGGATTTAGATTTTCCTGAATTTGACACCATCTACTTGAGTGTCTGAAGACAGCTACTGTGTACTTATATCTAATAAATACATAAATAAATAATTAAATAAACATTTTTTAAAAGGATAAGAAAGAAAGAAAAGGCAGGCCTGCCCTCCTTAGCTCTGTCTGTCTGTCTGTCTGTCTGATCCCTGAGAAATGGAGATGGGACACCATATAGTTGCTGGTAGTTGATCCCAGGTTCTCTGGAAGAGGAGACAATGCTGTTAATTGTTGAGCTTTTTCAGTGGCCCCACCCTTCTTTAAATTTTTGAAGTATATGTGAGGCTCTCTTTAGGTACACCATGTGCAGACCATAAGAGGGACTTAGATTCTCCAGAATCTGACACCCTCTTCTGGAGTGTCTGAAAACAGCTACAGTGTACTTATATCGAATAAATAAATAAATAAATAAATAAATAAATAAATAAATAAATAAATAAATAAACATTTTTTAAAAAGGATAAGAAAGAAAGAAGACCTGGCAGTCCTGCCATCCTTATCTCTGTCTGTTTGTCTGTCTGTCTGTCTGTCTGATCCTCTGATACTGGATATGGGCCACCATATAGTTGCTGGTAGTTGATCCCAGGTTCTATGGAAGAGGAGACAATGCTGTTAATTGTTGAGACCTTTCAGTGGTCCCACCCATCTTTAAATTTTTAGAAGTATATGTGAGGCTGTGTTTATGTACATCATATGCAGACCATAAGAGGGATTTAGATTCTGCAGAATCTGACACCTTCTTCTTGAGTGTCTGAAGACAGCTACAGTGTACTTATATCTAATAAATACATAAATAAATAAATAAGTAAACATTTTTTCAAAAGGATAAGAAAGAAAGAAAGACCAGGCAGGCCTGCCATCCTTATATCTGTCTGTCTGTCTGTCTGTCTGATCCTCTGGAACTGGAGATGGGCCAACATATAGTTGCTGGTAGTTGATCCCAGGTTCTCTGGAAGAGGAGATAATGCTGTTAATTGTTGAGCCCTTTCAGTGGCCCCACCTTTCATTAAAATTTTTGAAGTATATCTGAGGCTGTGTTTATGTACATCATATGCAGACCAGAAGATGGTTTTAGATTTTTCAGAATCTGACACCGTCTACTGGAGTTTCTGAAGACAGCTACAGTGTACTTATATCTAATAAATACATAAATAAATTAATTAATAAATAAATAAACATTTTTTAAAAAGGATAAGAAAGAAAGAAAAATCAGGCAGGCCTGCCATCCTTATCTCTCTCTGTCTGTCTGTCTGTCTGTCTGATCCTCTGGAACTGGATATGGGCCACCATATATTTGCTGGTAGTTTTTCCCAGGTTCTCTGGAAGAGGAGACAATGCTGTGAATTGTTGAGCCCTTTCAGTGGCCCCAACCATCTTTAAATTTTTAGAGGTAAATGTGAGGCTGTATTTATGTACATCATATGCAGACCCTAAGAGTGATTTAAATTCTTCAGAATCTGACACCCTCTTCTGGAGTGTCTGAAGACAGCTATAGTGTACTTATATCTAATAAATACATAAATAAATAAATAAATAAATAAATAAATAAATAAATAAACATTTTTTAATCAGGATAAGTAAGAAAGAAAGACCAGGCAGGCCTGCCTTCCTTATCTCTGTCTGTCTGTCTGTCTGATCCCCTGGAACTGCAGATGGGCCACCATATAGTTGCTGGTAGTTGATCCCAGGTTCTCTGGAAGAGGAGACAATGCTGTTAATTGTTGAGCCCATTCAGTGGCCCCACCCATCTTTAAATTTTTAGAAGTATACTTGAGTCTGTGTTTATGTACATCATATGCAGAACATAAGAGGTATTAGTTTCTCCAGAATCTGACACCCTCTTCTGGAATGTCTGAAGAAAGCTACAGTGTACTTATATCTAATAAATAAATAAATAAATAAATAAATTAATTAATTAATAAGTAAACATTTTTTCAATTGGATAAGAAAGAAAGAAAGACCAGGCAGGCCTGCCATCCTCATCTCTGTCTGTCTGTCTGTCTATCTATATGATCCTTTGGAACTGAAGTTAGGCCACCATATAGTTGTTGGTAGTTGATCCCAGGTTCTCTGGAAAAGGAGTCAGTGCTGTTAATTGTGAGCCCTTTCAGTGGCCCCACCCATCTTTAAATTTTTAGGAGTATATGTGAGGCTCTGTTTATGTACATCATATGCAGACCATAAGAGGGATTTAGAATCTCCAGAATCTGACACCCTCTCTGGAGTGTCTGAAGACAGCTACAGTGTACTTATATCTAATAAATACATAAATAAATAAATAAATAAATAAATAAATAAATAAATAAATAAACATTTTTTAAAAAGATAAGAAAGAAAGAAAGACCTGGCAGGCCTGCCATCCTTATCTCTGTCTGTCTGTCTGTCTGTCTGTCTGTCTGTCTGTCTGTCTTTTCCTCTGGTACTGGAAATGGGCCAGCATATAGTTGCTGGTAGTTGATCCCAGGTTCTCTGAAAGAGGAGACAATGCTGTTAATTGTTTACCGCTTTCAGTGGCGCCACTCATCTTTAAATTTTTAGAAGTAATTGTGAGGCTGTGTTTATGTACATTATATTCAGACCATAAGAGTGATTTAGATTCTCCAGAAGCTTGCACCCTCTTCTGGAGTGTCTGAAGACACTACAGTGTACTTATATATAATAAATACATGAATAAATAAATAAGTAAACATTTTTTAAAAAGGATAAGAAAGAAAGAAAGACCAGGCAGGCCTGCCATCCTTATCTCTGTCTGTGTGTCTCTCTGTCTGTCTGTCTGATCCCCTGGAACTGGAGATGGGCCACCATATAGTTGCTGGTAGTTGATCCCAGGTTCTCTGGAAGAGGAGACAACGCTCTTAATTGTTGAGCCCTTTCAGTGGCCCCACCCATCTTTAAATTTTTAGAAGTATACTTGAGTCTGTGTTTATGTATATCATATGCAGATTATAAGAGGTATTTAGATTCTCCAGAATCTGACACCCTCTTCTGGAGTGTCTGAAGACAGCTACAGTGTACTTATATCTAATAAATAAATAAATAAATAAATAAATAAATAAATAAATAAATAAATAAATAAGTAAACATTTTTTCAAAAGGATAAAAAAGAAAGAAAGACCAGGCAGGCCTGCCATCCTTATATCTGACTGTCTGTCTGTCTCTCTGATCCCCTGGAACTGGAGATGGGCCACCATATAGTTGCTGGTAGTTAATCAGAGGTTCTCTGGAAGAGGAGACAATGTTGTTAATTGTTGAGCCCTTTCAATGGCCCCACCCATCTTTAAATTTTTAGAAGTGTATGTGAGGCTGTGTTTATGTACATCATATGCAGACCATAAGAGGGATTTAGATGCTCCATAAACTGACACACTCTTCTGGAGTGTCTGAAGATAGCTACAGTGTACTTATATCTAATAAATACATGAATAAATAAATAAATAAACATTTTTTAAAAAGGATAAGAAAGAAAGAAAGACCAGGCAAGCCTGCCGTCCTTATCTCTTTCTGTCTGTCTTTTTCTATATGACCTTTGGAACTGGAGATAGGCCACCATATAGTTGCTGGTAGTTGATCCCAGGTTCTCCGGAAGAGGAGACAATGCTGTTAATTGTTGAGCACTTTCAGTGGCCCCACCCATCTTTAAATTTTTAGAAGTATATGTGAGGCTTTGTTTATGTACATCATATGCAGAACATAAGAGGGATTTAGATACTCCAGAATCTGACACCCTCTTCTGAAGTGTGTGAAGACAGCTACATTGTACTTATATCTAATAAATACATACATACATAAATAAATAAATAAATAAATAAATAAATACATACATAAACATTTTTTAAAAGGATAAGAAAGAAAGTAAGACCAGGCAGGCCTGCCATCCTTATCTCTGTCTGTCTGTCTGTCTGTCTGACAGTCTGTCTGATCCCCTGGACGTGGAGGTGGGCCACTATATACTTGCTGATAGTTGATCCCAGGTTCTCTGGAAGTGGAGACAGTGATGGTAATTGTTGAGCCCTTTCAGTGGTCCCACCCATCTTTAAATTTTTAGAAGTATATGTGAGGCTGTGTTTATGTACATCATATGCAGACCATAAGAGGGATTTAGATTCTCCAGAATCTGACACCCTCTCTTGGAGTGTCTGAAGACGGCTACAGTGTACTTATATCTAATAAATAAATAAATAAATAAATAAATAAATAAATAAATAAACAAACATTTTTTTTAAAGGATAAGAAATAAAGAAAGACCAGGCAGGCCTGCCATCCTTATCTCTGTCTCTCTGTCTGTCTGTCTGTCTGATCCACTGGACTGGTGATGGGCCACCATATAGGTGCTGGTAGTTTATCCCAGGTTCTCTGTAAGAGGAGACAATGTTGTTAATTGTTGAGCTTTTAGAGTGGCCCCAACCTTCTTTAAATTTTTAGAAGTATATGTGAGGCTGTGTTTATGTACATCATATGCAGACCATAAGAGGGATTCAGATTCTCCAGATTCTAACACCCTCTACTGGAGAGTCTGAAGACAGCTACAGTGTACCTATATCTAATAAATAAATAAATAAATAAATATATAAATAAATAAATAAATAAATAAATAAATAAATAAACATTTTTTAAAAAGGATAAGAAAGAAAGAAAGACCAGGCAGGCCTGCCTTCCTTATCTCTGTTTGTCTGTCTGTCTGTCTGTGGTTCTGATCCCATGGAACTGGGGATGGGCCACCATATAGTTGTTGGTAGTTGATCCCAGGTTCTCTGGAAGAGGAGACAACGCTGTTAATTGTTGAGCCCTTTCAGTGGCCCCACCCATCTTTAAAATTTTAGAAGTATACATGAGTCTGTGTTTATGTACATCTTATGCAGACCATAAAAGGGATTTAGATTCTCCAGAATCTGACACACTTTTCTGGAGTGTCTGAAGACAGCTACAGTGTACTTATATCTAATAAATAAATAAATAAATAAATAAATAAATAAATAAGTAAACATTTTTTCAAAAGGATAAGAAAGAAAGAAAGACCAGGCAGGCCTGCCATCCTTATCTCTGACTGTCTGTATGTCTGTCTGTCTGATCCTCTGGAACTGGAGATGGGCCACCATATAGTTGCTGGTAGTTGATCCGAGGTTCTCTGGAAGAGGAGACAATGCTGTTCATTGTTGAGCCCTTTCAATGGCCCCACCCATCTTTAAATGTTTAGAACTGTATGTGAGGCTCTGTTTATGTACATCATATGCAGGCCATAAGAGGGATTTAGATTCTCCATAATCTGACACCCTCTTCTGGAGTGTCTGAAGACAGCTACAGTGTACTTATATATAATAAATACATAAATAAATAAATAAATAAATAAATAAATAAATAAATAAATAAACATTTTTTTAATTAAATGATAAGAAAAAAATAAAGACCAGGCAGGCCTGCCATCCATATCTCTGTTTGTCTGTCTGTCTGTCTGTCTGATCCCTGGGAACTGGAGATGAGCCACCATATAGTTGCTGGTAGTTGATCCCAGGTTCTCTGAAGAGGCGACAATGTTGTTAATTGTTGAGCTTTTAGAGTGGCCCCAACCTTCTTTAAATTTTTAGAAGTATATGTGAGGCTGTGTTTATGTACATCATATGCAGACCATAAGAGGGATTCAGATTCTCCAGATTCTAACACCCTCTACTGGAGAGTCTGAAGACAGCTACAGTGTACCTATATCTAATAAATAAATAAATAAATATATAAATAAATAAATAAATAAATAAATAAATAAATAAATAAATAAACATTTTTTAAAAAGGATAAGAAAGAAAGAAAGACCAGGCAGGCCTGCCTTCCTTATCTCTGTTTGTCTGTCTGTCTGTCTGTGGTTCTGATCCCATGGAACTGGGGATGGGCCACCATATAGTTGTTGGTAGTTGATCCCAGGTTCTCTGGAAGAGGAGACAACGCTGTTAAATGTTGAGCCCTTTCAGTGGCCCCACCCATCTTTAAATTTTTAGAAGTATACATGAGTCTGTGTTTATGTACATCTTATGCAGACCATAAAAGGGATTTAGATTCTCCAGAATCTGACACACTTTTCTTGAGTGTCTGAAGACAGCTACAGTGTACTTATATCTAATAAATAAATAAATAAATAAATAAATAAATAAGTAAACATTTTTTCAAAAGGATAAGAAAGAAAGAAAGACCAGGCAGGCCTGCCATCCTTATCTCTGACTGTCTGTATGTCTGTCTGTCTGATCCCCTGGAACTGGAGATGGGCCACCATATAGTTGCTGGTAGTTGATCCGAGGTTCTCTGGAAGAGGAGACAATGCTGTTCATTGTTGAGCCCTTTCAATGGCCCCACCCATCTTTAAATGTTTAGAACTGTATGTGAGGCTCTGTTTATGTACATCATATGCAGGCCATAAGAGGGATTTAGATTCTCCATAATCTGACACCCTCTTCTGGAGTGTCTGAAGACAGCTACAGTGTACTTATATATAATAAATACATAAATAAATAAATAAATAAATAAATAAACATTTTTTTTAATTAAATGATAAGAAAAAAAGAAAGACCAGGCAGGCCTGCCATCCATATCTCTGTTTGTCTGTCTGTCTGTCTGTCTGATCCCTGGGAACTGGAGATGAGCCACCATATAGTTGCTGGTAGTTGATCCCAGGTTCTCTGAAGAGGAGACAATGCTGTTAATTGTAGAGCCCTTTCAGTGGCCCCACCCTTCATTAAATTTTTAGAAGTATATCTGAGGCTGTGTTTATGTACATCATATGCAGACCAGAAGATTGTTTTAGATTCTTCAGAACCTGACACCCTCTACTGGAGATCTTAAGACAGCTACAGTGTACTTATATCTAAAAAATACATAAATAAATAAATTAATAAATAAATAAACATTTTTTAAAAAGGATAAGGAAGAAAGTAAAATCAGGCAGTCCTGCCATCCTTATCTCTGTCTGTCTGTCTGTCTGTCTGTCTGTCTGATCCTCTGGAACTGGATATGGGCCACCATATATTTGCTGGTAGTTTTTCCCAAGTTCTCTGGAAGAGGAGACAATGATGTTAAATGTTCAGTCCTTTCAGTGGCCACAGCCATCTTTAAATTTTTAGAAGTAAATGTGAGGCTGAATTTATGTACATCATATGCAGATCATAAGAGTGATTTAAATTCTCCAGAATCTGGCACCCTCTTCTGGAGTGTCTGAAGACAGCTACAGTGTACTTATATCTAATAAATACATAAATAAATAAATAAATAAATAAATAAATAAATAAATAAACATTTTTTAAATAGGATAAGAAAGAAACAAAGACCTGGCAGGCCTGCCATCCTTATCTCTGTCTGTCTGTCTGTCTGTCTGTCTGATACTCTGGTACTGGATATGGGCCACCATATAGTTGCTGGTAGTTTATCCAAGGTTCTCTGGAAGAGGAGACAATGCTGTAAATTGTTGAGCCCTTTCAGTGGCCCCACCCTTCATTAAATTTTTAGAAGTATATCTGAGGCTGTGTTTATGTACATCATAATCAGACCATAAGAGTGATTTAGATTCTCCAGAAACTGACACCCTCTTCTGTAGTGTCTGAAGACAGCTACAGTGTACTTATATCTAATAAATACATAAATAAATAAATAAACAAATAAATAAATAAATAAATAAACATTTTTTAAAAAGGATAAGACAGAAAGAAAGACCAGGCAGGCCTGCCACCCTTATCTCTGTCTGTCTGTCTGTCTGTGTGAAACCCTGGAACTGGAAGTGGGCCACCATATAGTTGCTGGTAGTTTATCCAAGGTTCTCTGGAAGAGGAGACAGTGCTTTTAAATGTTGAGCCCTTTCTGTAGCCCCACCCATCTTTCAATTTTTAGAAGTATATGTGAGGCTGTGTTTATGTACATCATATGCAGACCATAAGAGGGATTTAGATTCTCCAGAATCTGACACCCTCTTCTGGATTGTCTGAAGACAGCTACAGTTTACTTATATCTAATAAATACATACATAAATAAATAAATGAATAAATAAATAAATAAATAAACATTTTTTAAAAAGGATAAGAAAGTAAGAAAGACCAGGCAGGCCTGCCACCCTTATCTCTGTCTGTCTGTCTGTCTGTCTGTCTAATACCCTGGAACTGTAGATTGGCCACCATAGTGTTGCTGGTAGTTGATTCCAGGTTCTCTGGAAGAGGAGACAATGCTGTTAATTGTTGAGCCCTTTCATTGGCCCCACCCATCTTTAAATATTTAGAAGTATATGTGAGGCTGTGTTTATGTACATCATATGCAGACAATAAATGTGATTTAGATTCTCCAGAATCTGACACCCTCTTCTGGAGTGTCTGAAGACAACTACAGTGTACTTATATCAAATAAATAAATAAATAAATAAATAAATAAATAAATAAATAAATAAATAAATATATAAACATTTTATAAACAGGATAAGAAAGAAAGAAAGACCAGGTAGGCCTGCCATCCTTATCTCTGTCTCTCTGTCTGTCTGTCTACAGTCTGTCTGATCTCCTTGGACTCGAGATGGGCCACCATATAGTTGCTGGTAATTGATCCCAGGTTCTCTGGAAGAGGAGACAATGCTGTTAATTGTTGAGCCCTTTCAGTGGCCCCACACATCTTTAAATTTTTAGAAGTGTATGTGAGGCTGTGTTTATGTACATGATATGCAGACCATAAGAGGGATTTAGATTTTCCAGAATCTGACACCCTCTTCTGGAGTGTCTGAAGACAGCTAATGTGTACTTATATCTAATAAACACATAAATAAATAAATAAACATTTTTTAAAAAGTATAAGAAAGAAAGAAAGACCAGGCAGTCCTCCATATTTATGTGTGTCTCTCTGTCTGTCTGTGTGATACACTGGAACTGGAGATGGGCCACCATATAGTTGCTGGTAGTTTATCTAAGGTTCTCTGGAAGAGGAGACAATGCTGTTAATTGTTGAGCCCTTTCTGTGGCCAACCCATCTTTAAATTTTTAGAAGTATATGTGAGGCTGTGTTTATGTACATCATATGCAGACCATAAGAGGGATTTAGATTCTCCAGAATCTGACACCCTCTTCCTGAGTGTCTGAAGACAGCTACAATTTACTTATATCTAATAAATACATAAATAAATAAATGAATGAATGAATAAATAAATAAATAAATAAATAAATAAATAAATAAATAAATAAACATTTTAAAAAAGGATAAGAAAGTAAGAAAGACCAGGCAGGCCTGCCACCCTTATCTCTGTCTGTCTGTCTGTCTGATTCCCTGGAACTGGAGATGGGCCACCATAGTGTTGCTGGGAGTTTATCCCAGGTTCTCTGGAAGAGGAGCCAATGATTTTAATTGTTGAGCCCTTTCAGTGGCGCCACCCATCTTTAAATATTTAGAAGTATATGTGAGGCTGTGTTTATGTACATCATATGCAGACCATAAATGTGATTTAGATTCTCCAGAATCTGAAACCCTCTTCTGGAGTGTCTGAAGGCAGCTACAGTGTACTTATATCAAATAAATAAATAAATAAATAAATAAATAAATAAATAAATAAATAAATAAACATTTTTTAAACAGGATAAGAAAGAAAGAAAGACCAGGCAGGCCTGAAATCCTTATCTCTGTCTGTCTGTCTGTCTGTCTACAGTCTGTCTGATCCCCTTGGACTCGAGATCGGCCACCATATAGTTGCTGGTAGTTGATCCCAGGTTCTCTGGAAGAGGAGTCAGTGCTGTTAATTGTTGAGCCCTTTCAGTAGCCCAACCCATCTTTAAATTTTTAGAAGTATATGTGAGGCTGTGTTTATGTACATCATATACATACCATAAGAGGGATTAAATATTCCAGAATCTGACACCCTCTTCTGGCGTGTCTGAAGACAGCTACAGTGTACTTATATCTAATAAATACATAAATAATTAAATAAACATTTTTTTAAAACGATAAGAAAGAAAGAAAGACCAGGCAGGCCTGCCATCCTTATCTCTGTCTGTCTGTCTGTCTGTCTGTTCCCCTGGAACTGGAGATGGGCCACCATATAGTTGCTGGTAGTTGATTTCAGGTTCTCTGGAAGAGGAGACAATGCTGTTAATTGTTGAGCCCTTTCAGTGGCCCCACACATCTTTAAATTTTTAGAAGTATATGTGAGGCTGTGTTCATGTACATCATATGCAACCATAAGAGGGATATAGATTCTCCAGAATCTGACACCCTCTTCTGGAGAGTCTGAAGACAGCTACAGTGTACTTATATCTAATAAATACATAAATAAATAAACAAATAAATAAATAAATAAACAAATAAATAAACATTTTTTAAAAAGGATAAGAAAGAAAGAAAAATCAGTCAGGCCTGCCATCCTTATCTCTTTCTGTCTGTCTGTCTCTCTTATCCCCTGGAACTTGAGATGGGCCACCATATAGTTGCTGGTAGTTGATCCCACGTTCTCTCGAAGAAGAGACAATGCTGTTAATTGTTTAGCTTTTTCAGTGGGCCCACCCATCTTTAAATTTTTAGAAGTATATGCGAGGCTGTGTTTATGTACATCATATGCAGACCATAAGAGGGATTTAGATTCTCCAGAAGATGAGACCCTCTTCTAGAGTGTTTGAAGACAGCTACAGTGTACTTATATCTAATAAATACATAAATAAATAAATAAACATTTTCTAAAAAGTATAAGTAAGAAAGAAAGACCAGGCAGGCCTCCATCCTTATCTCTTTCTGTCTGTCTGTCTGTCTGATACCCTGGAACTGCAGATGGGCCACCATATAGTTGCTGGTAGTTGATCCCAGGTTCTCTGGAAGAGGAGACAATGATGTTAATTGTTGAGCCCTTTCAGTGGTCCTACCCATCTTTAAATTTTTAGAAGTATATGTGAGGCTGTGTTTATGTACATCATATGCAGACCATAAGAGGGATTTAGATTCTCCAGAATCTGACACCCTCTTCTGGAGTGTCTGAAGACAGCTACTGTGTACTTATATCTAATAAATACATAAATAAATAATTAAAAAAACATTATTTAAAAAGGATAAGAAAAAAGAAAGACCAGGCAGGCCTGCCACCCTTATCTCTGTCTGTCTGTCTGTCTGTCTGATACCCTGGAACTGGAGATGGGCCACCATAGTGTTGCTGGTAGTTTATCCCAGGTTCTCTGGAAGAGGAGACAATGCTGTTAATTGTTGAGCCCTTTCAGTGGCCCCACCCATCTTTAAATTTTTAGAAGAAAATGTGAGTCTGTGTTTATGTACATCATATGCAGACCCTAAGAGGGATTTAGATTCTCCAGAATCTGACACCCTCTTCTGCAGTGTCTAAAGACAGCTACAGTGTACTTATATCTAATAAATACATATATAAAAAATAATTTTTTTTAAAAAGGATAAGAAAGAAAGAAAGACCAGGCAGGCCTGCCATCCTTATCTCTGTCTGTCTGTCTGTCTGTTTGATACCCTGGTACTGGAGATGGGCCACCATATAGTTACTGGTAGTTGATCCCAGGCTCTCTGGAAGAGGAGACAATGCTGTTAATTGTTGAGCCATTTCAGTGGCCCAACCCATCTTTGAATTTTTAGAAGTAAAGTTGTGCTGTGTTTATGTACATCATATGCAGACCATAAGAGGGATTTAGATTCTCCAGAATCTGACACCCTCTTCTGGATTGTTTGAAGACAGCTACATTGTACTTATATCTAATAAATACATAAATAAATAAATAAACATTTTTTAAAAAGGATAAAAAAGAAAGAAAGACCAGGCAGGCCTGCCATCCTTATCCTTGTCTATCTGTCTGTCTGTCTGATAACATGGAACTGGAGATGGGCCACCATAAAGTTGCTGGTAGTTGATCCCAGGATCTCTGATGAGTAGACAATGCTGTTAATTGTTGAGACCTTTCAGTGGCCCCACACATCTTTAAATTTTTAGAAGTATATGTGAGGCTGTGTTTATGTACATCATATGCAGACCATAAGAGGGATACAGATTCTCCAGAATCTGACACCCTCTTCTGGAGTGTCTGAAGATAGCTAAAGTGTACTTATATCTAATAAATACATAAATAAATAAATAAATAAATAAATAAATAAATAAATAAACAAACAAACAAACATTTTTTAAAAAGAATAAGATAGAAAGAAAGA
Organism: Mus caroli; assembly: GCF_978045245.1. Taxonomy (NCBI): domain Eukaryota; kingdom Metazoa; phylum Chordata; class Mammalia; order Rodentia; family Muridae; genus Mus; species Mus caroli. The sequence continues at coordinate 29,577 of NW_028227590.1, forward strand.
CCAGGCAGGACTGCCATTCTTATCTTTGTCTGTCTGTCTCTCTGTCTGTCTGTCTGTCTGATCTCCTGGAACTGGAGTTGGGCCACCATATAGTTGCTGGTAGTTGATCCCAGGTTCTCTGAAGAGGAGACAATTCTGTTAATTGTTCAGCCCTTTCAGTGGCCCCACTCATCTTTAAATTTCTAGAAGTAAATGTGATGCTGTGTTTATGTACATCATATTCAGACCGTAAGAGGGATTTAGATTCTCCAGAATCTGACACCGTCTTTTGGAGTGTCTATGACAGATACAGTGTACATATATCTAATAAATTCATAAATAAATAAATAAATAAATAAATAAATAAATAAATAAATAAACATTTTTTAAAAAGGATAAGAAAAAAAGAAAGACCAGCAGGCCTGCCATCCTTATCTCTGTCTGTCTGTCTGTCTAATCCACTGGAACTGGAGATGGGCCACCATATAGTTGCTGGTAGTTGATCCCAGGTTCTCTGGAAGAGGAGACAATGCTGTTAATTGTTGAGCGCTTTCAGTGGCCCCACACATCTTGAAATTTTTAGAAGTATATGTGAGTCTGTGTTTATGTACATCATATGCAGACCAAAAGAGGGATTTAGATTCTCCACAATCTGACACCCTCTTCTGGAGTGTCTGAAGACAGATACAGTGTACTTATATCTAATAAATAAATAAATAAATAAATAAATAAATAAATAAATAAATGAATAAATAAATAAATAAGTAAATAAACAAACATTTTTTAAAAAGGATAAGAAAAAAGAAAGACCAGCAGGCCTGCCATCCTTATCTCTGTCTGTCTGTCTGTCTGTCTGTCAGTCTGATCCCCTGGAACTGGAATGGGCCCCATATATTTGCTGGTAGTTGATCCGAGGTTCTCTGGAAGAGGAGACAATGCTGTTAATTGTTGAGTCGTTTCAGTGGCCCCACACATCTTTAAATTTTTAGAAGTATATGTGAGTCTGTGTTTATGTACATCATATGCAGACCATAAGAGGGATTTAGATTCTCAAGAATCTGACAACATCTTCTGAAGTGTCTGAAGACAGCTACAGTGTACTTATATCTAATAAATACATAAATAAAAAAAATAAATAAATAAACATTTTTTCAACAGTATAATAAAGAAAGAAAGACCAGGCACGCCTGCCATCCTTATCTCTGTCTGTCTGTCTGTCTGTCTGATCCCCTGGAACTGGAGATGGGCCACCATATAGTTGCTGGTAGTTCATCCCAGGTTCTCTGGAAGAGGAGACAATGCTGTTAATTGTTGAGCCCTTTCTTTAGTGACCCCACCCATCTTTAAATTTTTAGAAGTATATGTGAGGCTGTGTTTATGTACATCATATGCAGACCATAAGAGGGATTTAGATTCTCCAGGTTCTGACACCCTCTTCTGAAGTGTCTGAAGACAGCTACAGTGTACTTATATCTAAAAAATACATAAATAAATAAATAAATAAACATTTTTTAAAAAGGATAAGAAAGAAAGAAAGACCAGGCAGGCCTGCCATCCTTATCTCTGTCTTTCTGTCTGTCTGTTTGTCTGTCTGATCCCCTGAAACTGGAGATGGGCCAACATATAGTTGGTGGTAGTTGATCCCAGGTTCTCTGGAAGAGGAGACAATGCTGTTAATTGTTGGTTCCTTTCAGTGGCCCCAACCATCTTTAAATTTTTAGAAGAATATGTGAGGCTGTGTTTATGTACATCATATGCAGAACATAAATGGGATTTACGTTCTGCAGAATCAAACACCCTCTTCTGGAGTGTCTGAAGATAGCTATAGTGTACTTATATCTAATAAATACATAAATAAATTAATAAACCTTTTTTAAAATGATAAGAAAGAAAGAAAGACCAGGCAGGCCTGCCATCCTTATCTCTGTCTGTCTGTCTGTGTGTCTGTCTGATCCCCTGGAACTGGAGATGGGCCACCATATAATTACTGGTTATTGATCCCAGGTTCTCTGGAAGAGGAGACAATGCTGTTAATTGTTGAGCCCTTTTAGTGGCCCCACCCATCTTTAAATTTTTAGAAGTATATGTGAGGCTTTGTTTATGTACATCATATGCAGACCATAAGAGGGATTTAGATTCTCCAGAATCTGACAACCTCTTCTGGAGTGTCTGAAGACAAGTATTGTGTACTTATATCTAATAAATACATTAAAAATAAATAAATAAATAAATAAATATAATAAATAAATAAATAAAAATAAATAAATAAACATTTTTTTTAAACGGAGAAGAAAGAAAGAAAGACCATGCAGGCCTGCCATCCTTATCACTTTCTGTCTGTCTGTCTGTCTGTCTGATCCCCTGTAACTGGAGATGGGACACCATATAGTTGCTGGTAGTTGATCCCAGGTTCTCTGGAAAAGGAGACAATGCTGTTAATTGTTGAGACCTTTCAGTGGCCCCACCCATCTTTAAATTTTTAGAAGTATATGTGAGGCTATGTTTATGTACATCAAATGCAGACCATAAGAGGGATTTAGATTCTCCAGCATATGACACCCTCTTCTGGAGTGTCTGAAGACAGCTACAGTGTACTTATGTCTAATAAATACTTAAATAAACAAATAAACATTTTTAAATAAGGATAATAAAGAAAGAAAATACAGGCAGGCCTTCCATCCTTATATCTGTCTGTCTGTCTGTCTGTCTGTTCCCTGGAACTGGAGATGGGCCACCATATAGTTGCTGGTAGTTGATCCAGGTTCTCTGGAAGAGGAGACAATGCTGTTAATTGTTGAGCCCTTTCAGTGGCCCCACACATCTTTAAATTTTTAGAAATATATGTGAGGCTGTGTTATGTACATCATATGCAGACCATAAGAGGTATTTAGATTCTCCAGAATCTGATACCCTCTTCTGGAGTGTCTGAAGACAGCTAGAGTGTACTTATATCTAATAAATAAATAAATAAATAAATAAATAAATAAATAAATAAATAAATAAATACATTTTTTTAAAAGGATAAGAAAAAAATAAAGACTAGCAGGCCTGCCATCCTTATCTCTGTCTGTCTGTCTGTCTGATCCCCTGGAACTGGAGATGGGCCACCACATAGTTGCTGGTAGTTTAATCCCAGGTTCTCTGGAAGAGGAGACAATGCTGTTAATTGTTGAGCCCTTTCAGTGGCCCCACACATCTTTAAATTTTGAGAAATATATGTGAGGCTGTGTTTATGTACATTGTATGTACACCATAAGAGGGATTTATATTCTCCAGAATCTGATACCCTCTTCTGGAGTGTCTGAAGACAGCTACAGTGTACTTATATCTAATAAATACATAAATAAATAAATAAATAAACATGTTTTAAAAAGGATAAGAAAGAAAGAAAAACCAGGCAGGCCTGCCATCCTTGTCTGTCTGTCTGTCTGTCTGTCTCTCTGATCCCCTGGATCTGGAGATGGGCCACCATATAGTTGCTGGTAGTTGATCCCAGGTTCTCTGGAAGAGGAGACAATGCTGTTTATTGTTGAGCCCTCACAGTGGCCCCACCCATCTTTAAATTTTTAGAAATAAATGTGAAGCTGTTTTTACGTACATCATATGCATATCATAAGAGGGACTTAGATTCTCCGGAATCTGACACCCTCTTCCTGAGTGTCTGAAGACAGCTACAGTGTACTTATATATAATAAATTCATAAATAAATAAATAAACCTTTTTAAACGGATAAGAAAGAAATAAAAACCAGGAAGGCCTGCCATCCTTGTCTGTATGTCTGTCTGTCTGATCGCCTGGAACTGGAGATGGGCCACCATATAGTTGCTGGTAGTTGATCCCAGGTTCTCTGGAAGAGGAGACAATGCTGTTAATTTTTGAGCCCTTTGAGTGGCCCCACCCATCTTTAAATTTTTATAAGTATATGTGAGGCTGTGTTCATGTACATCATATGCAGACCATAAGAGGGATTTAGATTCTCCAGAATCTGACACCCTCTTCTGGAGTGTCTGAAGACAGCTACAGTGTACTTATATCGAATAAATAAATAAATAAATAAATAAATAAATAAATAAATAAATAAACATTTTTTAAAAGGATAAGAAAGAATGAAAGACCAGGTAGGCCTGCCATCCTTAACTCTATCTGTCTGTATCTCTGTCTGTCTGTCTTATCCCCTGGAACTGGAGATGGGCCACCATATAGTTGCTGGTAGTTGATCCCAGGTTCTCTGGAAGAGGAGACAATGATGTTAATTGTTGAGCCCTTTCAGTGGTCCTACCCATCTTTAAATTTTTAGAAGTATATGTGAGGCTGTGTTTATGTACATCATATGCAGACCATAAGAGGGATATAGATTCTCCAGAATCTGAAACCCTCTTCTGGAGTGTCTGAAGACAGCTACAGTGTACTTATATCTAATAAATACATAAATAAATAAATAAATAAATAAATAAATAAATAAATAAATAAATAAATATACATTTTTTAAAAGGGATAAGAAAGAAAGAAAAACCAGGCAGGCTTCCATCCTTGTCTGTCTTTCTCTCTGTCTGTCTGTCTTGCCTAGCCCCTTGCGTTGCCTAGCCTAGCCCCTTGCCTTGCCTAGCCCAGCCCCTTGCCTAGCCTAGCCTAGCCCAGCCCTGCCTTGCCTAGCCCTGCCTATCCCTGTCTTTAACCAGGCTGGCCTCGAACTCAGAAACTGACTGCTTCTGCCTCCAGAGTGCTCTCATTAAGAGCTCGAGCCACCACTGACTGTTGGGTTTTCTAAGTCTTACATAGGTATGGTCTGTTTCTCAACTGTGAAACCCTAATTAACACATGTAGTCTGTCCTAGGTCAGCCATAGCTACAGACTGAGGCCTTTTCTAAAACAAAACAAAAGAAAACAAAAAAATAGAAATAATAAAATAAATAAATTAAGAAACCACATGATATCTTTTCTTTCTTTCAATGATACTCAGAGTTTGAAGCAGTTCACCCATGAGACCTCAGCTCCGGACATTGAGGCTGTTTCCCTAACAAGTATTATGGCTGAACCTGAGGGGTTCTACTGCTGATTTGTGTCCCCCACTTTAAAAAAATAGTTGTTTTCAAAGGCTGCAGGTTCTTAGCTCTGTTCCTTGTTACAGTTGAGTCACAGCCCTGAAAGTTCAGTGGTAGTTAAAGGCACTGAGAAGGGCTTCCTATAGACATCAAAGACCAAGTCTTTGTTATTAAAAAGTTAATCTGGATTCCCCCACACCCTGGCATCCTTAGAATTCCTAGAAAGGAAGGCAGGGACCTGGGCAGAAGGGTGCAAGGCTACTGGTGTTTGTAAGTGGTAACAGAAAGCTTTCTCTTGTTGGTACCCTACCCCAAGTTACACTGTCACTTCTTTTTCCTAGTTGTTGTTTTGTAGGTTTGTATTCTCAACATAGACCCTTTTCCTTCCTAACCTTGGCTGTCCTGAACCTTACTGTCCTTGAACTCAGTGATTTGCCTGTCTTGCTGGGATGAAACTGTGAGCTACCATCCAGAAGGAAGCACCCTGCTGAGGTTAGATTGGGGTCTCTTCCATTTTCCTCTATGAACATGCATATGGCAGGCCTGTTCTTTCTTTTTTACTTTTCCTTTTCTTTTTAAAGATTTATTTATTTATTATATTTAAGTATGCTGTAGCTATCTTCAGACAGTCCAGAAGAGGGTGTCAGATTCTGAAGAATCTAAATCATTCTTATTGTCTGCATATGATGTATATAAACACAGCCTCACATATACTCAAAAAAAAAAAAAAAAGAAAGAAAGATGTGGCTACAGAGAGGGCTCAACAATTAAGAGCATTGTCTCCTCTTCCAGAGAACCTGGGCTCAATTACCAGTATTATATATGGTGGCCCATCTCCAGTTCCAGGGGATCTAATACTCTGTTCTGGAGTCTGTGGGCACAGCATACACATGCAAAACATTCTTACACAATCATTGAGAGAGGAGAGAGAGGGGTTGAGAGAGAGGGGAGGTAATCATACCTCCTGACGAGTTTGAAGACCTGAGCTTCATCACTCACACAAATAAATAAATGCAAAATATTTTTAAAAAATAAACTCTGCCATTGCCCTTTAAAAATTCCTAGAAAACAAGTTTTATAAGCAACAGTTATATTTACTATATCTAAAGTACAGTCATGAGCATATTCTCTAAATAGAAAAAGGCCTGTTAGTCTTAGAAATGGAAAAGACAAACCAAGGAAGGTTTGCAATTACATAATGAGGCAGCTCAGCCCAGCTCTTAGGTTGGAAATAAGACTGGAGAATAGGATACACCTGAAGACAGCCAGCCATTGCTTTTTGTTTTGGAGGCTGAAAGGATACACCTGAAGACAGCCAATGCTGTGTGACGGTGATCTGGTATCTTTCTTTCTTTCTTTCTTCCTTTCTTTCTTTCTTTCTTCCTTCCTTTCTTTCTTCCTTTCTTCCTTCCTTTCTTTCTTCCTTTCTTTCTTCCTTCCTTTCTTCCTTTCTTTCTTCCTTTCTTTCCTTTCTTTCTTCCTTTCTTTCCTTTCTTTTTTTCTTTCTCTTTCCCCTAGCCTACCCTATAGCCTACCCTATAGCCTACCCTATAGCCTACCCTAGCCTACCCTATAGCCTACCCTATAGCCTACCCTATAGCCTACCCTATAGCCTACCCTATAGCCTACCCTATAGCCTACCCTATAGCCTACCCTATAGCCTACCCTATAGCCTACCCTAGCCTACCCTAGCCCTGCCTAACACTGTCTTTCACCAGGGTGGCCTCGAACTCAGAAACTTACTGCCTCTGCCTACAGAGTGCTCTCATTAAGAGCTTGAGCCACCACTGAAGGTCGGGTTTTCTAAACCTTACCTTGCTCTTGGTGTCTGTTCTCAGCTGTGAAACCCTAATTAACACAGGTAGGCAGTCCTGGGTCAGCCAGAGCTACAGACTGAGGCCTTCTCTAAAAACAAATAAAACAAAACAAAACAACAAATAGAAATAATAAAATACATAAATTAAACAACCACAGCATAGGTTTTCTCTCTCTAGGTGGTACTCAGAAATTCCAGCAGTTGGCCTGTGACACCTCAGCTCAGTATATGTGAGGCTATGTTTATGTACATCATACACAGACCATAAGAGGGATTTAGATTCTCTAGAATCTAACACACTCTTCTGGAGTGTCTGTAGACAGCTACAGTGTACTTATATATAATAAATACATAAATAAATAAACATTTTTTAAAGGATAAGAAAGAAAGAAAGACCAGGCAGGCCTGCCATCCTTATCTCTGTCTGTCTGTCTGTCTGTCTGTCTGATCCCCTGGAACTGCAGATGGGCCACCATATAGTTGCTGGTAGTTGATCCCAGGTTCTCTGGAAGAGGAGACAATGCTGTTAATTGTTGATCCCTTTTAGTGGCCCCACCCATATTTAAATTTTTAGAAGTATATGAGAGGCTGTGTTTATGTACATCATATGCAGACCATAAGAGGGATTTAGATTCTCCAGAATCTGACACCCTCTTCTGGAGTGTCTGAGGACAGCTACAGTGTACTTATATCTAATAAATAAATAAATAAATAAATAAATAAATAAATAAATAAATAAATAAATAAACATTTTTTAAAAAGGATAAGAAAAAAAGAAAGTCCAGCAGGCCTGCCATCCTTATCTCTGTCTGTCTGTCTGTCTGTCTGTCTGATCCCCTGGAACTGGAATGGGCCACCATATAGTTGCTGGTAGTTGATCCGAGTTTCTCTGGAAGAGGAGACAATGCTGTTAATTGTTGAGTCCTTTCAGTGGCCCCACCCATCTTTAAATTTTTAGAAGTATATGTGAGTCTGTGTTTATGTACATCATATGCAGACCATGAGAGGGATTTAGATTCTCCAGAATCTGACAACATCTTCTGAAGTGTCTGAAGACAGCTACAGTTGTCTTATATCTAATAAATACATAAATAAATAAAAAATAAATAAATAAATAAATAAATAAATAAACATTTTTTCAACAGTATAATAAAGAAAGAAAGACCAGGCAGGCCTGCCATCCTTATATCTGTCTGTCTGTCTGTCTGTCTGATCCCCTGGAACTGGAGATGGGCCACCATATAGTTGCTGGTAGTTCATCCCAGGTTCTCTGGAAGAGGAGACAATGCTGTTAATTGTTGAGCCCTTTCAGTGACCCCACCCATCTTTAAATTTTTAGAAGTATATGTGAGACTGTGTTTATGTACATCATATGCAGACCATAAGAGGGATTTAGATTCTTCAGAATCTGACACCCTCTTCTGGAGTGTCTGAAGACAGCTACAATCCTTTTTTAGGATTGCTCACCATATTCCATGTTCTACATTGTGATTTTCTCATTTTTCAACTTTTTCAGGGTTTCTCATCTTATGTCAAGTCCTACAGTGAAATTTTCTCATTTTTTGACTTTTTCAGGGTGTCTCATCTTATTCCATGTCCTACAGTGTGATTTTCTCATTTTTCGACTTTTTCAGGGTTTCTCACCATATTGCAGGTCCTACAAGTGTGAATTTCTTATTTTTGGACTTTTTCAGGGTTTCTCACCATATTCCAGCTCCTACAGTGTGTTTTTGTCATTTTTTGTCTTTTTCACGGTTTCTCATCTTATTCCAAGTCCTATATTGTGATTTTCTCATTTTTTGACTTTTTCAGGGTTTCTCACCATATTGCAGGTACTACAAGTTTGATTTTCTTATTTTTTGATCTTTCAGGGTTTCTCACCATATTCCAGGTCCTACTGTTTGATTTTCTCATTTTTAGACTTTTTCAGGGTTTCTCAACATATTCCAGGTACTACAGTCTGATTTTCTCTTTTTTTGACTTTTTCAGGGTTTCTCATCATATTCCAAGTCCTAGAGTGTGATTTTCTCTTTTTTTGACTTTTTCAGAGTTTCTCACCATATTCCAGGTCCTATAGTGTGATTTTCTCATTTTAAGACTTTTTCAGGGTTTCTCAACATATTCCAACTCCTTCAGTGTATTTTTCTCATTTTTCGACTTTTTTAGGGTTTCTCATCTTATTCCAAGTCCTACAGTGTGATTTTCTCATTTTAAGACTTTTTCAGGGTTTCTCAACATATTCCAGGTCCTACAGTGTGATTTTCTCATTTTTTGACTTTAAGGTTTTCTCATCATATTCCAAATCCTACAGTGTGATTTTCTCTTTTTCCGACTTTTAAAGGGTTTCTTACCATATTCCATGTCCTAGTCTGTAATTTTCTCATTTTTCGACTTTTTCAGGGTTTCTCACCATATTGGAGGTCCTACTTGTGTGATTTTCTTATTCTTCGACTTTTTCAGGTTTTCTCACCACATTCCAACTCCTACAGTATATTTTTCTCATTTTTGACTTTTTCATGGTTTCTCATCATATTCCAAATCCTACAGTGTGATTTTTTCATTTTTCGGCTTTTTCAGGGTTTCTCACCATATTGCAGGTACTTCAAGTTTGATTTTCTTATATTTCGACTGTTTCACGGTTTCTCACCATATTTCAGGTCCTACTGTGTGATTTTCTCATTTTTTGAATTTTTCAGTGTTTCTCACCATATTCCAGGTCCTACAGTGTGTTTTTCTCATTTTTCGACTTTTTCAGGGTTTCTCACCATATTGGAGGTCCTACAATTGTGATTTTCTAATTTTTTAACCTTTTCAGGGTTTCTCTCCATATTCCAGCTCCTACAGTGTATTTTTCTCATTTTTTTTACTTTTTCACGGTTTCTCATCATATTCGAAGTCCTACAGTGTGATTTTCTCATTTTTCGACTTTTTCAGGGTTTCTCACCATATTTCAGGTACTACAGTTTTATCTTATTTTTAGACTTTTTCAGTGTTTCTCACCATATTCCAGGTACTACAGTGTGATTTTCTCATTTTTTGACTTTTTTAGGGTTTCTCATCGTATTCCAAGTCCTAGAGTGTGATTTTCGCATTTTTCAAATTTTTCAGGGATTCTCAGCATATTCCAGTTCCTACAATTTGATTTTCTAATTTTTTGACTTTTTCAGGGTTTCTCATCATATTTCAGGTACTACATGTTTTATCTTATTTTTAGACTTTTTCAGTGTTTCTCACCATATTCCAGGTACTACAGTGTGATTTTCTCATTTTTCGACTTTTTCAGGGTTTCTCACCATATTCCAAGTCCTACAGTGTGATTTTCTCATTTTTTGACTTTTTCTGGGTTTCTCATCATATTCCAAGTCCTAGAGTGTGATTTTCGCATTTTTCGAATTTTTCAGGGATTCTCAGCATATTCCAGTTCCTTCAGTGTGATTTTCTCATTTTTCGACTTTTTCAGGGTTTCTCACCATATCCCAAGTCCTACAGTGTGATTTTCTCATTTTAAGACTTTTTCAGGGTCTCTCACCATATTGCAAGTCCTACAAGTGTGTATTTCTTTTTTTTTTTTTTTGACTTTTTCATGACTTTTTCATGACCATATTCCAGCTCCTACAGTGTCATTTTCTCATTTTTCGACATTTTCAGGGTTTCTCATCATATTCCAAGTCCTAGAGTGTGATATTCTCATTTTTCGACTTTTTCAGGGTTTGTCACCATATTGCATGTACTACAAGTTTGATTTTCTTATTTTTCGACTGTTTCAGGGTTTCTCACCACATTCGAGGTCCTACTGGGTGATTTTCTCATTTTAATACTTTTTTAGTGTTTCTCACCATATTCCAGGTACTAAAGTGTGATTTTTTCATTTTTTGACTTTTTCACGGTTTCTCATCATATTCCAAGTCCTAGAGTGTGATTTTTGCCTTTTTCGTATTTTTCAGGGTTTCTCAACATATTCCAGGTCCTACAGTTTGATTTTCTCATTTTTCGACTTTTTCAGGGTTTCTCACCAGCTTCCAGGTCCTACTGCGTGATTTTCTCATTTTTCGACTTTTTTCAGGATTTCTCACCATATTCTGGGTCCTACTACATGATTTTCTCATTTTTCGATGTTTCAGGGTTTCTCACCATATTCCAGTCCTAGAGTGTCCTTTTCTCATTTTTTAACTTTTTCAGGGTTTCTTAAGGTATTCCAGGTTCTACATTGTCATTTTCTCATTTTTCGAATATTTCAGGTTTTCTCAACATATTCTAGGTCCTACACTGTCATTTTATAATTTGCGACTTTTTCAGAGTTTCTCACCATATTCCATGTACTACAGTGTGATTTTTCTCATTTTTTGACTTTTTCAGGGTTTCTCACCATATTCCAGGTCCTACGGTGTGATTTTCTCATTTTAAGACTTTTTCAGTATTTTTCACAATATTCCAAGTACTACAGTGTGATTTTCTATTTTAAGACTTTTTCAGTGTTTCTCACCAAATCCCAGGTCCCACTGCGTGACTTTCTCATTTTTCGACTTTTTCAGTGTTTTCTAACCATATTCAAGGTACTACAGTGTTATTTTCTCATTTTTTGACTTTTTCAGGGTTTCTCACCATATTCCAAGTCCTACAGTGTGATTTTCTCATTTTTCGAATTTTTCAGGGTTTCTCAACATATTCCAGATCCTACAGATTGATTTTCTCATTTTTCGACTTTTTCAGGATTTCTCACCAGCTTCCAGGTCCTACTGCGTGATTTTCTTATTTTTTGACTTTTTTTCAGGGTTTCTCACCATATTCTGTGTCCTACTGCATGATTTCCTCATTTTTCGACATTTTCAGAGTTTCTCACCATATTCCAAATCCTAGAGTGTGATATTCTCATTTTAAGACTTTTTCAGTGTTTCTCACCATATTGCAGGTACTACTGCATGATTTTCTCATTTTTCGACTTTTTCAGGGTTTCTCACCAGCTTCCAGGTCCTACTGCGTGATTTTCTTATTTTTTTGACTTTTTTTCAGGGTTTCTCACCATATTCTGGGTCCTACTGCATGATTTTCTCATTTTTTGATATTTTCAGAGTTTCTCACCATATTCCAAATCCTAGAGTGTGATATTCTCATTTTAAGACTTTTTCAGTGTTTCTCACCATATTGCAGGTACTCCTGCATGATTTTCTCATTTTTCGACTTTTTCAGGGTTTCTCACCATATTCCAAGTCCTACAGTGTGATTTTTCATTTTTTGACTTTTTCAGGGTTACTCATCTTATTCCAAGCCACACCCATCTTTAAATTTTTAGAAGAAAATGTGAGGCTGTGTTTATATACATCATATGCAGATGGTAAGAGGGATTTAGATTCTCCAGAATCTGACACCCTCTCCTGGAGTGTCTGAAGACCGCTACAGTGTACTTATATCTAATAAATACATAAATACATAAATAAATAAATAAATAAATAAATAAATAAATAAATAAATAAACATTTTTTAAAAGGGATAAGAAAGAAAGAAAAACCAGGCAGGCCTCCATCCTTGTCTGTCTTTCTCTCTGTCTGTCTGTCTTGCCTAGCCCCTTGCGTAGCCTAGCCTAGCCCCTTGCCTTGCCTAGCCTAGCCCAGCCCTGCCTTGCCTAGCCCTGCCTATCCCTGTCTTTAACCAGGCTGGCCTCGAACTCAGAAACTGACTGCTTCTGCCTCCAGAGTGCTCTCATTAAGAGCTCAAGCCACCACTGACTGTTGGGTTTTCTAAGTCTTACATAGGTATGGTCTGTTTCTCAAATGTGAAACCCTAATTAACACATGTAGTCTGTCCTAGGTCAGCCATAGCTACAGACTGAGGCCTTTTCTAAAACAAAACAAAAGAAAACAAAAAAAATAGAAATAATAAAATAAATAAATTAAGAAACCACATGATATCTTTTCTTTCTTTCAATGATACTCAGAGTTTGAAGCAGTTCACCCATGAGACCTCAGCTCCGGACATTGAGGCTGTTTCCCTAACAAGTATTATGGCTGAACCTGAGGGGTTCTACTGCTGATTTGTGTCCCCCACTTTAAAAAAATAGTTGTTTTCAAAGGCTGCAGGTTCTTAGCTCTGTTCCTTGTTACAGTTGAGTCACAGCCCTGAAAGTTCAGTGGTAGTTAAAGGCACTGAGAAGGGCTTCCTATAGACATCAAAGACCAAGTCTTTGTTATTAAAAAGTTAATCTGGATTCCCCCACACCCTGGCATCCTTAGAATTCCTAGAAAGGAAGGCAGGGACCTGGGCAGAAGGGTGCAAGGCTACTGGTGTTTGTAAGTGGTAACAGAAAGCTTTCTCTTGTTGGTACCCTACCCCAAGTTACACTGTCACTTCTTTTTCCTAGTTGTTGTTTTGTAGGTTTGTATTCTCAACATAGACCCTTTTCCTTCCTAACCTTGGCTGTCCTGAACCTTACTGTCCTTGAACTCAGTGATTTGCCTGTCTTGCTGGGATGAAACTGTGAGCTACCATCCAGAAGGAAGCACCCTGCTGAGGTTAGATTGGGGTCTCTTCCATTTTCCTCTATGAACATGCATATGGCAGGCCTGTTCTTTCTTTTTTACTTTTCCTTTTCTTTTTAAAGATTTATTTATTTATTATATTTAATATGCTGTAGCTATCTTCAGACAGTCCAGAAGAGGGTGTCAGATTCTGAAGAATCTAAATCATTCTTATTGACTGCATATGATGTATATAAACACAGCCTCACATATACTCAAAAAAAAAAATAGAAAGAAAGATGTGGCTACAGAGAGGGCTCAACAATTAAGAGCATTGTCTCCTCTTCCAGAGAACCTGGGCTCAATTACCAGTATTATATATGGTGGCCCATCTCCAGTTCCAGGGGATCTAATACTCTGTTCTGGAGTCTGTGGGCACAGCATACACATGCAAAACATTCTTACACAATCATTGAGAGAGGAGAGAGAGGGGTTGAGAGAGAGGGGAGGTAATCATACCTCCTGACGAGTTTGAAGACCTGAGCTTCATCACTCACACAAATAAATAAATGCAAAATATTTTTAAAAAATAAACTCTGCCATTGCCCTTTAAAAATTCCTAGAAAACAAGTTTTATAAGCAACAGTTATATTTACTATATCTAAAGTACAGTCATGAGCATATTCTCTAAATAGAAAAAGGCCTGTTAGTCTTAGAAATGGAAAAGACAAACCAAGGAAGGTTTGCAATTACATAATGAGGCAGCTCAGCCCAGCTCTTAGGTTGGAAATAAGACTGGAGAATAGGATACACCTGAAGACAGCCAGCCATTGCTTTTTGTTTTGGAGGCTGAAAGGATACACCTGAAGACAGCCAATGCTGTGTGATGGTGATCTGGTATTTTTTTTTAATTTTTAAAAACTTTAACACTTTTTATAAAACC